>NC_030856.1:20068298-20098288 GCF_000208745.1 Theobroma cacao | reverse complement strand
TATATATATATATATATATATCCATCATCATGCACACCCTCCCATCATCATCAGCACATATGCACTCCCCACTAGCACATGGCTGGGTCATCATCGACTTATGTGCACTTCTACTCGCACATAGCTGGGTTAGCATCAGCTTATGTGCATTCCCACTCGCACATAGTCGGGTCAGCATCGGCTTATGTGCACTTTCACTCGCACATAGCTGGGTCAACATCATTACACAACATATATATATATGTCAACATAATGTAGTAGTACAAGAATCCATAATAGCCACATGTCACATATAGAGACAAGTTATCAAAGGTTTGTTCCCAAGGCACCCATTTTTTTAAGAAAAATTGGATAAAATCGTTCAAAGGTTTTGTGCAAATACATTCACATTCCCAAAGCAATTTTGAAATGCAAATTCACTCACCGGTATTTTGTTGAACCTTTAGTCACCTCCAACTTCCCTAATGGTTCAAATGGGGCGATGGGGCTTCGTTGGAACCTATTATCACATTAGCATCACCATTAAATCAATTCACATACTTATAAATTCTAAAAGCTTTCTCTTAGCTAGCTTTCAATTTTCATTTAAGTGGTTATCTATGTTCACTATCCTAATCACTCTAAAGTGAATGAACAACCTCAACTACCAAAACACCCACAAGTCTAATCACTAATCAATTTCAACACTGAAAATCAATTCTAATTCGCCACTCACCTTGGTAGCTTTGTATTTGAAATTCTTTCCAAAAACTTTCAAGTTATTATTTAAGCTCCCTTTTTCTCTCTCTAAAACACCTAGCTAGTGAGAGAAAGTATGGGAATAAGATTTTTTTTTGGCTTTTAAGGTGAGAAAGTGAAAGAGTACAAGGGTTTTATGAAAAGGTGCACCATAGCATGAAAATTAGAGCTAGTTTGAGAGAGGTTATGGAGGTTTCATATCAAGCTTCCATGGAGAGGGAAACAAACGTGAGATGGAAGGAAGAAGAAGAAGAAAAGGCTGTTGGAGAATGAAGAAGTTGCTGGAAGAAAAAGATATTTATAGCTCGAGCTTATCCAACCCCACTTAAATTACGAAAATACCCTCAACTAGTTAACTTGTTCTCTTTCAATCCTTGGTGCAATCATTTTACTCTTTTAATACCAAGACAAGGTCCATAATGGTCTACAAATGCTTGGGTTCACGGAACTTAAAAGTTTTGACTCGAGATGAAAAATGACCATTTTGCCCTTATTATGGAAATCATCATCATTTTTGTTTTCTTTGTCATTTTACCCTTATTTTCATCACTCATTTATGCCTTAGGCCTACTTAGGCCTTAATATTGTTTAAAAGCTTACCTTTAAAAGCTCACTAAGAAAATGACGAAATTACCCCTGATCAGTGATATCGCATCTACTTCTAACTACGAGTCTATAGAGGTCGAGGTCTCACAATAGTGCCATGAAAAGCAAGTATATTCTCATACTTAAATTCATTAAATTTATTTCTAATGAAAGTACATTTTGATAATAAAACGAAGAGTTTGTTTTAATGGGCATTCATTATCTAGTTATTAAGGTACCAAGATTCTATTGAGATATTAAAATACATTTGTATGAAGAGTCATATATAGGAGACATGTATTTTAATTGAATCTAAAAATTGTTCATAGCCATATAATAAAGTTGGTCACTTTATTGTGTTAAGGCTGTAGTGTCCAAATTACTTCCAACGAAACGAATGTGATTCATTTCAAGGGAATGATGAGTCTCAAATCATTGAAATGGTTGACTTCGAGTAATGACACTATAACATGAACTGGAATCATGAGAGAATCAAATTTAAGTTTTGCCGTTACCTAAATCTTGATCTCACACTTATGCATTTGCTTATAATAGAACCGAAATCTTAATGGATAGTGGACTCGTGTTTAATCTCCTTATAATCTTTAATTTACCATGAGCATGATCATCATAAAGCATTGATCTAGACTCCGTATTTTGGGATTATAATCGAGATGAACATTTGGGAACATATATCTAGATAATGGAGTTCATAGCATTAACATCACTTCTAGTGATTTTAAGAAGATTGGTGATTAATTTGGGCCCCATGAATTGATGAATTAGCTACTCATCACATCTGGATACTCAAAAGATTATATCTAGAGTATTGAATCACTAATTGAATGAAATCTGAGACTAGGGGATAAAATTGACATAAAAGGTAAAACGATAATTTCACTTTTTGTCATTGGATGGTTATAAGGATTCACAATATAGGGTTTGCAATTGGACAATTAATAATTAATATCAAGTATTGAATTGTTGCTTGTAATTATAATTAATCCAAGAGTGCAACCATGAATCTATGGTGGAGTGATTTCATGGTTAATAAGCTTGAATTATTTTTAATGAGATTAAGAATAATTCTAAGTTTATTGGAGCTTGGAATATCTATGTCCAAATAGATTCTCCACTTAGTTTCGTAGAATTCAACTTGTTTAAGTTGGAATGTATGTTTTAATTTGTTTAATTAAATTGTGTACAAAAATGGCAGCTTTAACATGTTTGTCTTAATTTAGACAAGAAAACATGTTTGGTGTTAATTTAGACAAGAAAATATGTTTGTCTTAATCTAAGACAAGAAAACTATTTTTTGTCTTAATCTCGACAAGAAAACATATTTGTCTCAATTTAGACAAGATAAAATATTTTTATCTTAATTACAGACAAAAGTTGTCTTAAATTAAGATAATTTTAAGAGAATTCTTACAAAATGAATCTAGACATCCATGTTGATAAAAGAAAACTTCATGATTGACTATTACTTTTTTATTTATTATTAATTCTTTTTAAATAAAGATGGATAATAATAAAATAAGAGTTATTATTCAACAAGGAGTTTTATTTTATCAAGAACTCTAAATGATAATTAAATAATTAAAATATTTATTTTTTAATTTTTATTTTGATAATTATGGAGCATGTTTGATGCTTCCATAACTTTGTATGGATGGTCAAGATTGATAAAAAGGTGTTTCATTTTGATTAAACATTTGAAGCAAAAGTTTTAAGAAAAAGAGAAGAGATTGGAAGAAAAGAGGAGAACGTACTTTTTCTTGAAAAAAGTTTCAACCGTCTCTTCTCTTCTCTTCTCCTTCAAGTTTTTCCAAAGAAAAGAGAACAAAATCGGTTGCCATCTTGTAGTCTTGCATTCCACACATTGTCCACTTAAGGTTCAAGTTGAAACTATTCTTGAAGAATAAATGATAAACTTGTTTGGTCGAGAAATCATTCATTGGTGTGGTGGTATCTGAAAATAAGAATCTCAATATAAAGATATGGTTTTTCTTACTTAATAGATTCTTATTTTATTTCTTTGGATGTGATTATACTACTTGCAATAATAATAATGAGTGTTTCTGCTTGTGTAATTGGATTGCTTGCTTCTTTTATAAAATAAATTTTTAAAATCCATACTTTACACAATCACATTAATTCACTAAGATCCTACTCCAATAGATACTAGCAACACTAAAGTTGCACAAGCTGAATCACACAAAAGGCTTGATGTTTGCAGACATCACGGTAGAGGGTAAGAAATTGACTGCATTAGTTGATATTGGGGCAAGTGATTTGTTTGCTTCTGTTGAGACAACAAAGATGCTGAGGCTCGACACTAAGGCAAAGGCCTCGCACATGAAGGTCGTGGATAGCAAGGAAGTCCCCACCTTAGGAATTGCCATCAACATGGATGTGCGACTAGGTGAGTGGGTAGGTAAGAAATCCATTGAGGTTATTCCTGTTGATGACTATGACTTTGTTATTAGTTTGGATATCCTTGACCACATTAATGCCACGGTTGCCTCATTTTCAAACTACATTGTGATACTTGACCCTCGAGGTCAATGTGTGGTGTTAGTGAGCACGAGCCACAACTTGTGATCAAGACATTGAGCGTCATACAACTTTGTGATGGTGTGTGCAGCAGTGAAAAGACCTACATAGCCACACTGTCCATGAAGAAACCTTACCCTTGAAGATGCATATCAACATCAAGGCACCAGGACAGATAATTGTTTCCACTCACTTCCAAGATGTGGAACTTGGGCTTTTTAATATTTGCCATAATACTACATACAGAAAAATTTAGACCTTTATATTGGGGTTCTTAGAGGTCTATCACTGCTTCGGGGGGACAGTCTATCACCACTTTAGGGAGACAAAGATATATTCTAAATCTATAATCAGCTTCAGGCTGATTAGACCATACAAAAAAAAAACTAAAATTCTAATTGAAAAAAATACCTTCCCATTACCTTTAGAGAATCATGCTGATAACGTGATATAACATATAAAGAAAGATATACTAAGAAAATAATTGAGAGAAAAATTAAGAAAAAACTTCTGGTTTATTTCTCATGAGATAAGAACTTCTGGTTCATTTCTCACTATTTCTTATTATTATTATTGATTTTTGTCTTTTCATCAAGTACAAAGCCCTATTTATAGGGTTACATAGATGTAGATATTGATGAACCATCATAAATATATACATTGATTATGAATGAAACTTGATAGGCTAGGAGATTCAATGGATACATTCATTTATTCATAACAAATAAGAAGTAAAAAAGTTTTATTAGATGAGTGATGTCATGTGACACCACTCTTCTTAAAGTGGCTTTGCCCACGTGGACGTAGGGTTTATTTTTCGGGAATTGCACATTTGGAAATTGGTAGGTGATTCTTTTCAAAATATATTAATACGTAACATGTACAATTAATATTTAATTTTAATTTTAAAGTGATATTTATTAAAAAAAATTTATAGTTATTGTTTTTACATTTTTGAATTTGATAAAAGTAACATATTGAATAGAATGAAAATAATTATTTAATTATAATTTTTATTAATGTCTATAGACATCTATTCGTATTAGTATTTAGTTGAATCCCAAGGCCTGCTGCAAGCATTGCTTTTAAAAGATATTCCACCAAGTGCCACTTGTCTTGTTGTGCCTTATCGTTTTCACTTTGACTAAAATTATTTGCGAGTGGATCCTATGTTCTCTGTGTCTACTTTTGTTTCTTTTTCATTAATATTTTTATTAGTGTTATTTTTTAATACTAATACTTAAAAAAATTAGAAAAACTCTAAGTTTTATTTCTTGAGTAAAACTTAGTGTCTTAAAAAATTATTAATTTATCATAAGAAAAAGAAGTCAAGTAACGGTAAACAAATCAATTAGGACGTGTGTAAAGGACAACATAAACCACAAATTTATAACACTAATTTGGTAACTGCATTTATTATAAGGAAACTTTTAATTATTACCATTTAAAAAGGTGTTTCCGTATTATTATATAATTAAGAGTTCATCCGTTTAATACCAAAAAGTTATCTCAAATGACATGATAGCAGCAGGGATTGTTGAAGGGTATTGTTCACAGACAAAAGCTTGTTGGCTGACAGTCACGCTGTTGGTCTCTTTAAGAGTAAAGTATTAGAACCTTTCAAGTTTCAAAGCAACCTCTACCCTTTTTATTTTTTAATTTAACAGTGTTGTTGATGCTTCATATGTGCAGCTGTGGCTATCTCTCTGCAATTGCTGGTATCAAAATCACCATGTCTCTGTTTCACCCCCATACTCTTAGCTTTAGGTGCTCCACGTCTTCTATTTCAGGTTCTCTCTATCTTTGCTTTTCCTGTTAGCCTATCCTTGGATGCTTTCTGCCACTGGGTAATTTGATGTATGCATGTTTTTCTATCTGCTTAGAATTTTTGATAAATGTAATAACTTAGAGCAAATGCTTGGTATGTTGTCTTTATGATTTAGACTAGAGTTAAACAAATGAAAATTTCTAATGCAAAGGGTTCTAAATTTTGTTGCATTATCAAAAAGTAATAACCCTTTCTGCGTGCAAAGCAGAAAATTGTTTAAATCAGGAATCAGGATTAATTTGATGAATGATAAAGGAGAAGTAGATGTCTAACCAAGGATTAACTCTGGTGGCATTTTGCAGTTTCACATTGCACTCACTTTATCTCAGAAAATCTTGTTTATATAAAAGCTATTCATAATATGTTAAACATTGCTCCAATTGTCGCATTTAGATTTAAGAACTAAGCTTAATATGTTAAAAATTGCTCCAATTGTCGCATTTAGATTTAAGAACTAAGCTTAATATGTTAAAAATTACTCTTATTTGTGACCTGTTTCAAGGACGCCATTTAGTCTTTAATTAAGTTTGATTAAAAGGAGTTGGTGGGATTTTGGAATTATGTGTTTCTCATGAAAATTCCAAAATGACTTCATTTTGCAAGGATGCTTGCCATGTTTGCCTGATTCACCTGAAATATGAAATCCAAAATTCTCTCTTTGACAGCAAAAATCAATTGCCATTTTTTGCATTCAGACACATTGTTTCTGGTCTCAACTTCTACCATTGTATATTTTCATCCCTTAATTTTTTTTAAGTTATTTTCTTATCTTACTCATCTTGATTATTCTGGATTACCTTTTTGACCTCTCTGTGTGCTTTTTTGCCCCCACCTGAGCAGTTTCCATGGACTGTGGAGCAAAGTTAACAACAAACACCCACACTAATGGTTTGGTATAAGAATCTTGCCTCTTACCAATCACTTAGACTTTTGCTATTCTCTATTTCCTAATCCCTACATATTGTAAATGTATACTAGAGTTGACATTGTTGTTGAGAAAAATAATTCTTTTACTTATGCAGAACTTTGAGGGTACTAAAGAAAGGATTAAGAAGATGTTTGATCACATTGAGCTTTCTGTTTCTTCTTATGACACTGCTTGGGTTGCAATGGTCCCATCTCCAAATTCCCCTGGAAATCCCTGTTTTCCTGGGTGCTTACAATGGTTATTGGAGAATCAACTTTCTGATGGTTCTTGGGGCCCTCCTCATCGTTATCCCTTGTTAACTAAAGACAGCCTTTCCTCCACACTGGCATGTGTCCTTGCACTGAGACGATGGGGTGTTGGCATAGAACAAATGACCAAGGGTATTTTCTTCGGTTCTTTTTTTTTTTTTTCATCAGTTCTATCTGTCATTTTTCTCCAACAGTGTGCATGGGATTAAATGTTTTTTTCTTCTACAGGCCTCCAGTTTATCGAGTCACATTTTGGTTCAATTTCTGATGAGAACCAACATACACCTGTTGGATTTGATATCATATTTTCTGGTATGATTGAATATGCTAAGGATTTGAATTTGAACCTCCTTTTGAGATCAACAGATGTAGATGCTATGTTTCATAAAAGAGATTTAGAGCTCAGAAGGTATAATTTTGTTTTTATTACCTTTCACAAGGGCTTCGTTTCTGACATTTGTGATTGTGATAGATAAATTTGGTAACAATTGTACTCTGTCTCATCAGCAACTAGCATATAATTGGCAGAGCATTAGCCAAGCTAACTAGAGTGTTAGGCTTTTCAAGTTTACCCAACCTTTGTCTTTGCCAAACCTGTTTTGGTTGGCATATTATTGCTTAATTAGTCTTAATGCTTTCTAGAAATTAGGAGTATTTGCAATCCTAAGAATGGCATGCACTAATTCATTTTGAAAGCACTGTGAAAAGAAACTAAAAAGGTTTTGTTAGACACGGCTTCCAAGCTTCCTATCATAAGAAACTCTCTTCCAATTTTCTTGATTTAGTTGCCATAAAGAAAGCTCAAAGGGCATGCAAGCGTACTTAGCATATGTTTCAGAAGGAATTGGCAAACATCAAGACTGGGGAATGGTCATGAAGTATCAGCAAAAGAATGGATCATTGTTCAATTCACCATCCACAACAGCAGCTGCTCTTGCTCACACTCAGAATGCTGGTTGTCTTTATTATCTCAATGCACTCTTAGAGAAGTTTGGGAATGCAGGTTACTAAGCTGATGTTACTTAACAACTTCCAATGTATTTTATTACATTATTTAATCCTAAAATTACTAACTTATCATTACTCATCTCAGTTCCCACACTTTATCCTTTCCATCTGTGTCCTCGTCTTTCTATGGTGGAGACTATTGAAAGTCTGGGAATTGGTGAGCATTTCAGGAAAGAAATTACAAGTGTATTGGATGAAACATACCGGTAATGTTTTATTACAAACATAGATACTGCATATAATGCATTTGGAAGGCTGTTTCATTTTAATATGTTGACATATTTTTATGCTCAATCTCTACATAAGAATGTCTCAAAAACTTCTCGTTAAGTTCATTGATCATGTGTCAATAAAATATAATGTTAGTCAACAAACAGATGCTGGCTGCAGGGAGAGGAGGAGATATTCTTGGATCCAGCCACTTGTGCACTTGCATTTCGGATACTACGAGTCAATGGTTATGATATTAGCTCAGGTATGTTGATTCTTTTGGTAATTGGATGATTAGAAAATAGGATTTTATTGTTAAATGATTTTCTGGGTAACCTTGTGGTGTAGAACCATTAACTGGATTTGCTGAAGAACATTTCTTCAATTCGCTTGGAGGATATTTAAAGGATTTGGGTGCTGCCTTAGAGTTATTTAGGGCTTCACAGATGATGATACATCCAGATGAACAAGTTCTGGAGAAACAAAACTCATGGACAAGTCATTTCTTGAAACAGGAATTATCCAACAGTTCTATGTCTGCAGATAAACTTAGAAAATATATCATACAAAAGGTTTTTTTTTTTTTTTTCTGTAAATTGATACTTTCGAAGGAAACTGTCAAGCCATTTGTTTTCCATTTTTAATTCAATAATACTTTCTGGATAATGACTGCCTTTTATAATTTTCAGGTGAATGATGCTCTTGAATTTCCCCACTATGCAAGTTTGGAGCGTTTAGTACACAGGAGAAACATAGAGAATTATGCTGTAGATAATATAAGGATGCTTAAGACTTCATATTGGTACTCCTTTGGTAGTGATTTCTTTTATTAATTGTTTTTCTTTAAATATATACTAATGTATGCCTGGTTAGCATCTTATTCTGTATGCTTCATATGCTAGTTCTTCGAGTATTGGCAACAAAGATCTCCTAAGACTAGCAGTGGAGGACTTTAATGCCTGTCAATCAATATATCGTGAAGAACTCAAACAACTTGAGAGGTAAATGTTCTTGCAAGGAAATAAACCATGATGCACTAAAAGAATTCCCTTGGAGCATAAGATCATAGTCAAGCATCATTAAACAGAAGCTGGTAAACTCAGCTGGGAACAATATTCTTATTTTTCATTCTTTTGAGTCATAAAGATGTACCTTGTCTGTGGTCCATGTTTCTAGTGTTGATGTGATATTGGTCTCGTATACATCCATCATCGTCCCTAGTCATGGGAGTTACCTCATCCTTAACTATGGTAGGCAACCTTAACAAGTGCTTCTGAAATTATTGCATGATATCCCTCATATGAAACAGGTGGGTTCAAGAAAATAGATTGGACAAGCTGAAGTTTGCCAGGCAGAAACTGGCTTACTGTTACTTTTCGGCAGCTGCAACCATATTCTCTCCCGAACTATCTGACGCTCGCATATCATGGGCAAAAAATGGTGTGCTTACTACTGTGGTGGATGACTTCTTTGATGTTGGAGGTTCTGAAGATGAACTGTTAAACTTAATCCAATTGGTTGAGAAGTATGCTCTTCTCCCTCTTTTTTTTTTTAAATTTATTTTATTAGGTTTGGCTTATAAGAAAATGAAACACAGGCATGATGTAGATGTCAGCATCCAGTGTTGTTCTGAGCAAGTTGAAATCCTATTTTTAGCACTTCGCAGCACAATATCTGAGATTGGGGAGAAAGCAATTGCATGGCAAGGACGCAATGTGAAGACTCATGTTACTGAGATTGTAAGATTTTATCTTTATTTTACTCGTCATATTAGCAGTGAATAATAGAATCGTTTCTGATTGTCATCACATTCTTCAGAACACCTCGTCCTGAATAGTAAATTATATGAAATACATCTGAAATTCTAGGACATTATTAGTATCTAAGAAAATTTGTATACAATCAAAGTTGATATGAACGATGTTTATATTGCAGTGGCTGGATTTGCTTAGGTCTATGTTGCAGGAAGCCCAGTGGTTGAAGAACAAGTCGGTGCCAACCATGGATGAATACATGACAAATGGCTATGTATCATTCGCCTTGGGACCAGTCATCCTCCCGGCCCTGTATTTGGTTGGGCCTAGCCTTTCGGAGGGTGTTGTTAAAAGCCCTGAATACAATCTTCTATTTAAGCTTGTAAGCACTTGTGGGCGTCTTCTCAATGATATTCACTCCTTTAAGGTACGGCTTCTTTTAGGAAAAACAAGACCAATAACTGCTAGTCTCATCTGGAACGGCAGTTTGAATTATTTACTTGTCTGATATGTTGCAGAGGGAATCTATGGAAGGAAAACTGAATGCTGTGTCTTTGCACATTATTCATGGTACCAGTGCTGTTACTGAAGATGTAAATAAAGAAATGAAGCGTTTAGTTCATGACAGGAGGAGGGAACTGCTTAGATTAGTGTTGCAGGAAAATGGCAGCATTGTTCCAAGCGCTTGCAAGGAATTGTTTTGGAAAATGAGCAAAGTCTTGCATCTATTTTACATGAAGGATGATGGTTTTAGCTCACATGAAATGATCAATGTTGTAAAAGCAGTAATACATGAGCCCATCTATCTCGATGAACAATAATGACAGAGTAGAGAAGGTATTGCTATATCAGATGCGGAGAATTGTTTGCACAGATATGGTAAACATTCTCATTCTTGCTTGCCTTTCCATGCAAAATAGACAGCAAAATTAGTAGTTTTGAAATATTAAGCATAGGATTGATATATATATCTGCTATGTGCTCCGAGAAGTTGGGTTATCTGTTGTGATTGCCAACTAAAATGAAAATATGTTAGTGTATTTGGTTAGCCTACAATGTTCCTGAGGTAAGCTGTCTAATAGTGAAACTCAGCACATATATCATAAGCTGTCTAATAGTGAAAATGTTCCTGATTTAAAATTTTCATAAGGAGCAGAATTGATAAGGCTTTGCTTTTTTCTTTTGGTATTTTGCTTTCTTTATCTTCTCTGTAGTATGCTGGTAAGTGAGATTCTCATGCATACAGGACTGTTTTTTCAAGTTACAGATCAAGGAATTCAAAGGGATGAAAGATTGGAAGCAAATCTTTGGTTAAAGTCCTCTCATAAGAGCAAACTACTAAATATCTTGAAAATTGTTTCAACTAATATCCTTTAAGGTTCAGGTCAAATTATACTGTTATCAAATAGAAACAATAAAATCCACCAATTAAAAAATCATTTATTAAACAAAATATATACATCAAAGTTCAATATAATGCTAGCAAGTACATTAACAATTTTGCATGGATAGAGATAGAAATTTAAAGAAGAAACGATAGAAAGGGGAGTTTATAATAATCAATAGGATGCCCAAAACAAAATCCTTAAAAAAAAGATAACCCCCAAGCTTAGCTCACATTCAATGATTAAATTTATCATAGTCTTATCTAATTTCATAATTTTCAAAAATAATAAAATACAAAAACGAATGCATCTGAGTATTTGATTAATTAGTTAGTATATGATATCTCTTTCGAAAAAAGTAAGGCTTGAATTCTTTTTTTTCAAATATATATATACACACATACACACACAAACGAATCTTTCAAAAACAAAAATTTGAAAATGTCAAGGAAACCTTAAATCCTTTAATTAAATTTAATTTTCATTTCCTATAAATTGACCATGTTTAAAGAAAAAGAAAAAAAAAAGTAAACCCGTTTCATGCCGGATATTTCCCACATTAGAAAAAGAAAAGGAAAATGAGTCATTTAAATGGGGGGGAGTATAAGTCCATTATGATAGGACTTTAATAGACAATAGACCATGGATGGGTTTTAAGGGCCTGGGTGGGCTTGAAATTAATTAAATTTAATATTTAATTATTTATGATGGCTCTTGGCACTTGTAGAAAAATCAAAAATAATTTTTAATATATATTTTTAACAGATAATAATTGTTGGAAATAGACAAAAACAAATTTTTTCTGAAACAAGACACGATTGTGTCTATTGGTTTAATAGTTAAAAACAGATAGAAACCGTTTGTCTTAAATAGACACGATTGTGTCTGTTGGAAAACTGCCTCGGTTGCCTTTAAATAGGACCCTTCTCTAAAACAAAAAAGACACAGAAACAACAAAACGAACATTCCTCATTTCTTTCCAAAATTCTTTAGATTTTCTTCTTTTTAGTATAGAAAATTATACAAAAGACTAGATAATCTTCCTATTCATCAGTGAATGCTCAGTGAATTGACTTTGTCAGTGTAAAATGTAGTCAATCATTGGGCTTCATTTTATCTTCGAGGTTTATCGCCTGTAACACTTTTGCACACCATTAGTGAGGGTGAATAAAACCTTAAGGACACTAGCCTTGTTACATGCCTTGAAGCCATTCCGGTATTTCCTAGTTTGATGTTCTAACAATCTTAAGGTTTTATCTCATTTCAACAATGGCTACTGCAAGTGGAACACTAAGAGAATTGACTTCTAACTTTGTGACATTGGACCGGTTTGATGGTGACAACTTTCTAAAATGGAAAAAAAAGATGCATTTTTTCTTATCAACCTTGAAGGTTGTCTATGTTTTAACTACACCTAAATCAGAAGAAGGCGAAAATGAGTCTGTTGTTGCAATCAAAAAGGCAGAAATGGGACCATGTCGATTATATGTGAAAAGGTCACATCTTGAATGGTTTAGCTGATGGCTTATTTGAAACATACCAGAACAAGACTATTGCAAAAAAATTATAGGACAAACTAGAAGCCAGGTACATGACAAAATATGCAACAAGTAAGAAATTTCTTGTTAGTAGCTTTAATAATTATCAAATGGTCGATGAGTGTTCTGTTGTAGAACAACTATGAAAAATTGAAAGAATGCTTAATTAGTTTAAATAATATAAGATGAAAATGGATGAAACTATAGTTGTATTCTCCATCATAAACAAACTTCCTCCATCATGGAAAGATTTTAAAAGAAATCTAAAACACAAAAAGGAAGAAATAATTCTTGAGGCTTTAGGAAATCACCTTCGAATCACAAAGGAATACAAGAAACAAGAACAAGTTGTTGTTTTTGGTGAAGCCAAAGTACATGTTATGGAGGAAGGACAGACCACTAAACTTGCCAAAAAGAATGTCAAGTAGATTGCTAATGGTCTGAAATTCAAAAGAAAGAACAAACGCATATGCTTTCTTTGCGAAAAACTAGGACTTTCTAAAAAGGAATGACGATTATTAAAGAAGAAAATTACTTCAAATGTTCTGAAAATTTTGTAGCTATGATTTTTGAAATCAATATGGTTGAAGAAAATGATGATTGGTGGATTAATTCAGGAGCAACAAAACATGTGTGTAATGACAAGAATTTATTCAAGAATTTCGCTCCAAGTGACCATGGAAATTTTCTGTACATGGCGAAATTTTTCTATAACAACCATTAAAGGCAAAATGATTGTTGAACTTGAGTTCACTTTTGGAAACATTCTACCTTTGAAAGATGTTTACTATGTTCCAAAAGTTAGAACAAATTTAGTGTCTGGAAGTCTATTGAATAAGTTTGGTTTCAAGCTTGTACTTGAGGCAGATAAATTCATTTTGTCCAAGGGTAAACTATTTGTTGGGAAAGGTTATATATGTTAAGGAATGTTCAAACTAAATATTGTTAATAATAATAAGAATAATACTGTTGTTTCTATTTATATGATTGAATCTTTTTATTTATGGTATTATAGATTAGGACATTTAAATTATAAAGATTAGATGATATGTATAAAATGAATTTAATTCCAGAATTTAATCAAAACATTAATAAATGCAATACATGCATGTTAACAAAAATAACTAGAAATCCTTTTCTTAAAGTTAAAAGAACTACTAAATTACTTGAACTAATACATAGTGATGTGTGTGATATGCATAGTACACCTACATTAGTTGGAAAGAAATATTTTGTCACATTCATTGATGATTTCTCTAGATATTGCTATGTATATTTGTTGCATTCTAAATATGAAGTGCTTGATAAATTTAAGGTTTATAAAACAGAAGTAGAATTACAATTTGCATATTTTATCAAGTGTTTAAGATTGGATAGAGGTGGAGATTATTATAGTCCAAGTTATTTTGCCTCCATTAGAATAATCTAGTATATTTCAACACCTTATACACCACAACATAATGGTGTGGCAAAAAGGAAAAATAAGGTCTTGACCAAAATGGTAAATGCTATGTTATTATACTTAGGTATTGGAAAAGGTTTTTGGAGGGAAGCTTTATTAACAACTTGTCACATATTAAATAGAGTTCCTAAAAGGGAAACTAAGATAACCCCATATGAGCACTGAAAGAAAAAAATGCCAAACCTTAGCTATTTAAAGCTTTGGGTTTGTAGAGCTGTAGTTAAAGTTTCGAAACCCAAAAGAAAGAAATTAGGTGAAATAGGAATAGAATGCATATTCATAGGATATGCACAACATAGTAAAGCATTTAGGTTGATGGTAATTGAACTAAATGATTCAATTCCAGTCAACATTATTATTGAATCAAGAGATGCAATATTTGATGAAAATATATTCACATTTGTGTCAAGAAAACTACAACCGCTACGGTCAATTTAATCAAATAACATTCCATTGGAACAAAATGAAAATAATGATAAATCTAGTCCAAAAATAAGGAAAAGCAAAAGGGTTAGAAAGGTAAAAGATTTTGATACAGACTTTTATATGTTCTTTGTAGAAAGAACATGAGAAAATATTGATAATAAAATTTCTTATTGTTTTAATTTGGAATTAGACCCTATTACATATGATGAGGCAATGAAGTCTCAAGATTATGCATTTTGGAAAAAGGCAATCGATGATGAGATGAACTCAATAATGGAAAATAATACGAATTTGATTAACCTTCCACTAGGTTTCAAACCAATAGGTTGTAAATGGATTTTCAAAAGGAAAATGAAGGTGAATGGAACCATAGACAAATTCAAAGCAAGATTAGTTGCCAAAGGTTTTACACAAAAGCAAGAGATTGACTACTTTGATACTTATGCTCTAGTAGCTAGAATTAATACAATTAGACTTCTAAGTTCCCTTGCATCAATTTATAAGTTGGTAATTCATCAAATGGATGTCAAGACAACATTCTTAAATGGTGAATTAGAAGAAGAAGTCTATATGACACAATTTGAAGGGTTTATTGTTCCGAGACAAGAGCATAAGGTTTGTAAGCTTGTTAAGTCATTGTATAGGCTTAAACAAGCACAAAAACCAATAGCATAAAAAATTTGATGAAGTTGTTTTAGCCAATGGCTATAACATAAATGAATCCAATAAATGCATATATAGCAAATTCTAAAATGGCAAAGGTGTTATAATTTGCTTATATATGGATGACATGTTAAATTTTGGCAAAGATATAGAACAAGTAAAGGAAACAAAGAAGTTTTTGTCAAATAACTTTGCAATGAAAGATATGGGTGTAGCATATGTCATCTTAAGAATTAAAATATTTCGAGATAAAAATAGCGTAACTTTGTTACAATCGTATTACATTGAAAAGGTACTTAAAATATTTGAACTTAGTGATTGTATACTAGCATTTACACTTGTGGACCCTCAAATTAAATTAATACATTATGCTGGCAGGGTTATTGATCAATTAAAACATACAAGAGTGATTGGTTGCTTAATGTATGCATTTACATGCACAAGGCCCGATGTAGTGTTTGCTATTGGAAAGTTATGTAGGTATACAATTAATCCAGGTACTTTGCATTGGCAAGCCATAAATCGAGTACTAAGGTATTTAAAGAAAATAATCATCTATGGTTTTTGCTATAATGGATATCCATCAATATTGAAAGGTTATTCAGATCCTAGTTGGATTACAAGTTTAGAAGATCATGCTTCCATAAGTGGATGGATCTTCATACTTGGTGGGGGTCCAATAAACAAACATGTATAACGGATTCTACCATGGTAGCTGAATTTATTGCATTGGCTGTTGCCACCAAAAAAAGTCGAATGGCTAAGACATTTACTCTATAATATACCTTTATGGCCAAAATCAATTTTACCAATTTTTATCCATTGTGATAGTGAAGCAACTTTATCAAGAGCATATAGCCAAGTGTATAATGGAAAGTCTAGACATATTGGATTAAGACATAGCTATGTTTGATAGTTAATTTTTGATGGAGTGATCAATATAACTTTTGTGAGGTCTAGTGAAAACTTGGTGGATCTTTTAATAAATAGTCCTGCTAGAGATCTTGTAAATAAAACCTCAAAGGGGATGAGGCTGAAACTCATAAATTGAAAGTCACCCATAGTGGAAACTTGACTCAACACTTGGTATAACGTCAAGCCTTGAGTTCAATGAGACAAAGTATATTATCTGTATGTGGCTGCTAGCACTATAATATAATATATATTATATTCCATCCCAAGTAAAAGTGTTAGGTACTCATAATGGTAAGGAAAGGATAATTTATATGCTGTTAATAAACCCATAACATAAAGTTTGTTAGAATGCTTTAGTTATATAGGCATTCTTGATGGGGTCTATCTATGTGAGTTTTAAGTGTGGCCGCTTCTAGGAGCTCAAGAGCTTGGCTTTAACAGCATTCATGAAAAGAGGATGTTGACACATGGCCATAAAAGCATCGTTAGATACTGTGTATTCACTAGTATTAAAGTCATTGTGTTAAATGTGTGGAATAGCTTGTTTAAAGCATAGTCTATCATGCAATTTCAGTTAACTTTAACTTGTTTCCACTATGTAAAGGTTCAATCGGAAGACACATTCATTTATACAATCGATTTTCAAGATTATAAAAAAAAAGGATTATTTTGAAATAGTGGGAGATTGTTGGATATTTTCAACAATAATGAATATGGGACAAAGTCCCACGTTGCAAAAAGAAAAAGAAAAAGAGTCATTTAAATAAGAAGGAGTATAAGTCAATCACAATTGGACTTTAATAGGCAATGGACTATGGATGGGCTTTTTAGGCCTAGGCGGGCTTGAAATTAATTAAATTTAAAATTTGATTATTTATAATGGCACTTGGCACTTGGCACGTGTATGTGCAAAAAAATTAAAAGAAATATTTTTTAATATATATTTTTAACAGATAATAATTGCTAGAAATAGATAAAAACAGATTCTGTCTAAAACAAGACATAATTGTATCTGTTGGTTTAACTGTTATAAAGAGATAGAAATTGTTTTTGTCTGAAATAGACACAATTGTGTCTATCGAAAAACTGCCTCGGTTGCCTATAAATAGGACTCTCATCTATAGAAAAGACATAGAAACAATAAAATGAACATTCGTACTTTCTTTTCAAAATTCTGCAGATTTTATTTAGTGTCATTTTAGTATAAAAAATTATACAGAAGACTAGATAATCTTCCTATTCATTAGTGAATGCTTGGTGAATTGACTTCGTTAGTGCAGAACACAATTAATTACTAGGGATCATTGTATCTTCGAGGTTTATTACTTGTAACCTTTTTACACACTATCAGTGGGGGTGAATAAAACCTTAAGGATAGTGACACTGTTACACACCTTGATAGCCATTCCGGTATTTTCCAATTTGATGTTCTAACATTTCATCAATCACTCAAGCCTAACATTCCAATTCAAGAAATAATGTTTAGCCACAAAATGTTAATTTAACACTCTAATTAATAACAACTAGAATAATAAAAAAAAAAGATTGAGAAAATTAGCAATAGACTGTCAAAAAACAAAGAAATTTGGCAAAGCCCAAGGCTTTTTTCTCTCCAAGTAAAGAATATTTCTTAAACGAAAACTTTTCATTCTTTATAAAATTTAATTTTCAAAAAGTAATAGGCACCAATGGACATTACAATATAAAAATCACCTAAGCATTTAGCTAATTAGTTGGTGCTTGATCTCTTTGCTTAAATACTGTTCAAATCCCTTTTCCCCCAACTATTAAAAAAAAATACTTTAAAAGTTGGAATACATGTAGCAGTGCCTAAAAAGTAACAAAAATTTGTTTGGAAATGGACTTTGGATACTATGATTTAGTTTTGTTTTGACCCTCTTGATCTTGGATGATGAATGGTCCATCCCTTCGTTTGGAAACAAACATTTGAATATTTGGAAATTCGTAGAAAATTAAAATTTTTTAGTGGAGCCTACTTAATTTATGGACTTGTAGCTAGTGACAATAGCTCTTAGCCATTGTGCACAATGTTTGGTTTTGTTTTGTTCAATATTTGATGCGATCTTACCTACCCCTCTTTTGATATACAATCTGTGAGTATGTTCCGAACCACTTTGGTGCTACGACACACTATGCTTTGATTGTCCACTCTATCTAACACTCCACAATTTATTTGAAATGATATTTGACATATTTGGTTTGGACTTTTGATATTTTCTTTGACTTTGGTGTTTGGACTTGATTTATTCGACTAAGGACCAATTATGTTTATTTGTGAATTCAAATAGTCTTTAAAGGATTTTCTAAATGTAATGAATTTCTTTTAGAAATAAACTTTTGTATTCTTTGAAATCTACTTCAATTATTTTTTCGTAAAATTGATTCTAAATATTTGTTCCCATTTGAAATCCTGCCTTAATGTTCTATGTTAAGTTAAGAAATCCTTAGATGAGTTTTGGTAGTCTATTGTACTTGATTTCATTCATTGGTTATAGTCCCTCCCACATATTTTTTTATCCTTGGTTGTCTACCATTTTTAAGTGGAAATATTTTTAAGTTTGAAAAAGGTCAAAATATGTGATTTTTATAGAATAATTTTTTGAAAATAAAAAATGACGATAATAATTCCCTTGATATTGAGATGAAAAAATGTTTTTTTCATAATTTTTAGAGTACATTTGCTATGGTTAATGGGAGTCACAAATTTAATTTTAGTCAAGTTTTTTCAATTTTGTCCTTAAAACTAAAATTTAGATTTTGATTTCTTTGGATTTTTATTTTTTTTATATTTTTATTGAATTCAAATGGGGGATGTTTATTTATTTATATTAACTATCTTAAGTAGATAATACTAAATGTAAATAAGCTTTAGGCTTGTTAAGGACACCTAAAGTGCATTCAAGGTAGAATCAATCGATAGATGTTCATCATCTATCGATAGATTAAACCTAAAAAGTTTTTAAAAGAGATTTGAATGACGTCTATCAATAGATGTTCAACATCTATGGATAGATGGACACATTTATTGATAGATAGAAACCAAAAAGCTTTTTAAAAGGACTTTGAAGCTTATCTATCGATAGATAGCCTCGTTCTATTAATAGATGACATTGTTTTCACAAACTATAAATACGTCACAACAACTGAGGGTTTCTCAACCTTTAGTTATTTTTGCCTAAGTAAACCCTTTCAACCTATTTTTAGTGAAAAATTTTTACTTTCAAAGATTTTGATCTTAGTTTTGAGATTTAATGATAAAAATGTCATTTTTGTGCTTTAGAACCTTTAAAGCTTATCTTCTTGATTCTGAAATTTATGTTTATATGCTCAGAAATTTTGGTGAAACATCAAAGCTAAGGCTTTTGAGATTTTTCAAGTCATCTAAGTTCATCTGAGATAAGGTTAATGGATTTATGAATTTTAGAATGGGTTTAGTGAGAGAAATAAACTTAGTCAAAAGTGAATAACCTTCAAAAGTTCTTATAATGATTATTCCAATATTGTTAGTCTAGAAATTGATTACTATGATTATTGTGTTAGGAACGATCGAAAGATTCGAGGAAATCACAAGAGAAAAGCAGTGATTGAGTCTTCGATCGAGGTGAGTGGATGCACTACTTTCAAAACTCTTTTGATATATAAAGTTGAAGCATGATTTGAGGTTTATTGATGAATATGATTTTCTACAAATATTGGTGAAATAAAAAATGAGATTGTGGATGTGAAAAACATTTTGAAAATGGTTTTCAATCTACTATATATAAATATGTTATTATATATTAGTTTTCAACAAGGGGGGACAAACGCCTTATTGATTGAAGCACTTGATTAATCCGGTCTTCGAACTAGTTTGAGTACAGGATATGATTTATGGTTAATGCATGAACACTATTATGTGTATGTTAGATATGTTGTGGCATGAAATGTGTGATGGATTGTACGATGATTTTTTCATCTAAGATGTTATGCTTATGTATATGATGTGTATTCCATATATTACATGAAGTGATTGAAAAAGCATGATGAATGCCATGAGATTATGTATGTAATGTATATTTTACTTACTACATGAGAAAATAGAGTATGCATAAGGAATGCCATAAAGAGTGTACATAATGTAAATTCCATATACCTTATCAGATGAGTAAGTATGTATGTGAGGGACATTCCACATACCATATGCTATGAGTACAAGAACTTAATAAGTGCGATTGATTCCTCTCTCATGGGGTGCAATTGATGATTTCACTCCAATGATGCATCATAAATGCCTTAAGTGCAATGGGAATGTACGTTCCTAACCCAAGGTTGATAGGGGTCAAACCACCACAATGTGTGAGTTCAATATTAATGGAATGATTATGATTGTTATGTTTATGATATGTTGCATGTTAAGTCATTTGAGTATTGCTTATGATTTATACTCTATAATGGCATGAGAATGCGTTTAGTGAAAGAACTGAGTATTAAAGATAGTTCCAAAAGGTAATGGGACTTAAAGAATGGCAAAAATACATAATTTTGTCCAAAAAACAAAGTTTTAGAGGCTATCTAACATTATATGTAAAACATCTATCGATAAATAGTAGACAAAATGCAACAAGAAGTATTGTGCTTCAAATCTATTGATAGATTATCCTAATCTATCGATAGATGAGTTCCAAAATTATATGTATTGGCTTGTTTGAAGGCTTTTCAAAGGTAAAAAGGTTTGTAAAGGTTATGCAAATTTATTGATCACACAAATGCTATTTAAAATATGTTTGAACACCATGTTTCATGAACTTTATGTTTATATGGTTTATTAATGGCATGAGATTATAAGTGCATGTTTATGAAATACTCTTATCCCCTCATTTGTTCCCTTCTTGTATCTATTCACAGAATCTTTGTGACGCACACATTATTTTTTCTCAATTATTTTTGTTTGGAGATTAGTGATAGCAGATAGTACTTGATAGCGGCCAGTTTCATGGAGACGTGTTCCGTTCCTCTTTTGATAGGTGATTTCATAGCTATTTGCAACCTAGAGGTCAAGCCATGTTTCATTGATGAGTTAATCTTACCATACATTTATGTTTACAGACTATGAACATGTTTATGTTAATGTTGTCAATGTTTGGGCATTGTACATTAACAATGTTATGTATGACATTATGATGATGGCTCGAGAGCCTACATGGACACCCGAGGGTGTTGTTGACATTTAATATTATTGTGCACTATGACAGTGACACTTGTTAATATATATAAAATTCTTTAGCTTAAACAATTAAGTTGGGAAGTTCTTTAATTGTGTAATGAGTTTTATGAATGCATGCATGATGATATTGTATGTTAATGAATGTTATAAGACGTTTTCGCATGTAATGATGAATGTTTAATGATGTTTATGATAAGAGACTTGCTTGGGCTTAATGCGTTTTACTCGTTTGAGTTTATGCACTGATCATAATCCTTCCAAGAAATGGGATATGACAATTTCTAAGGTTTACAAATGGGTTTTCAAACAAAATTTTATTTAAAAATTCCGAGACAAATTTGTATTCGTTGAAACGAAGATTTGAGATTTTTGAATAATTGGTTGTGCTTGTCACATAACTGCACCTTTGGATATTTGGTCTTGCTCGAGACGTGAATTCTTGAACTCTTTAGATATTTGATATGCCTAAAAGGAGGCTTGATATTGTTTGGAAATAAATCACTTGCATTATTCTAAAAGTATCTTTAATAAACACTCTCCCTTTTAACTTGTTCCCTTTTTTCATATCTGTTGATGGAGTTATTTTATAACTCATACATGTAAGATGCAATTGTTGTTTCAAATCAGTAGATTGCTTGGCTCACTGTCCTTTGGGAAAAGCTACTTCTACAATCGGTTTGGTAGGTAATTGATACGGCTTCCAATAGGTGTCAACCCTTTTGTTTTAAGTTGTACTCCGCTAGTCTGTCTATTATGTTAGTCTGTCATGGATTTTAAACTCTATTTATTGTTTTGTAATGAATGTTATACTTTGAGATTGGCATGGAATGACTTATACTTGAAATTACCCAAGGTGGCTTATAATTGAAATTTGTATTTGTTATACTTTCGCACTTTGAGCATGAAATAGTGCAAGTTGATATTTTGACGTTTGACATAATTATAATTATACATGCTTGTATAAGATACCTTATTTGAGTAATTTGCTTATTTGTTTTGAGGCTTGCCTAGGTTATAAGGGTCACTCCCATCGATACTATACACTGGTCATGGTCCCTAGGTTTGCGTCGTGACACTTTGGGTTGTTTTATGTAAAAAGGGGTTGTTCTTTGTTACGAAAAGTCTTCTATTTACAAAAGTTGACTTGAAACAACATCTTTGTATTCTTGTTATGAGTAATACAAAGATTTTTATTTTCAAAAACGATTATGTAATTTTCCCATGAATTTTTTTCCATCTAAGTTACTTTATGTTTTTGTCAAACATTAAACTTCTAGTATGATTGTTTTATAGACATTGTCTTCGCCCGCCCCACCTCCCCCCCCCTCCAAACGCAAAATCCTAACTTCACCACTTCACACAACAGATCATTAGACCTTTCTGATGCTTTCTTGAGTTGAAACTAAAAGCACCATCTAGCAAATCAGCAGCGGATAACTTCGATTTACTTCTTTGCTTCTTTTGTGCAGTTTATTGCGGCAATAGCAACAAATTCAGCATTTTAATGACAAAAATAAGACAACAATTTTATCAACATAATGTAATTAGTTTTCTTTTTATCAATAGCTTCCTAGTAGATATGAATGATGTAGAAATATATTTGCCATTTTTTTACTCACATTTATTTTACAATTTTACATCAATTGGTGGTCGCAACTTGCAATTACAATTTTATGTCATTCATATCTACTTGGAAATGATTGGAGAGAAAAAAAAACTAATTGCATTGTGTTGATAATATTGTTGCCTTATTTTTGTCATTAAAACACTGAATCTGTTGTTGTTGTCATAGGAAACTGGACAAAAGAAGCAAAGAAGTTAATCAAAGTCATCAATTGTTGATTTGCTATGTGGTCCACCAATTTCAACTCAAAAAGCATCAGAAAGGTCTAATGATCTGTTATGTAGGTGATGTTATTGTGCTGCTATTATTTTGGTTGTTGTTATTTTGTTCCATGTCAGTTTCTTTGTGTCATGTTATAAGGAGCAAATTATGTCATGTAATATAAGTAATTGTCCATCAAAGAGCAGATAAAAGATAAAGTGTGCTACTAATTTTCCAATGCAACTCCAACAAAAATAATTGAAATATAAATTATTGAAAAAGGGAGAGGCATAGATTAAAGAAATGGTATGTAAGTACGATCATAAGAAAATAGTGATTCAAGACATTATATCGACATTTCAAGGTTGACCCTTTCAAAAAGAGGCTCCATGCGTTGGGATCTAACTGAAAGTTCCTTGGTTGAGGTGTTTGCAGGACGACATCGTGTCTACATTCTCTCAACACTTGACTCTTTTCCTTCTCTCCACTGTCTTGTCCACCTAAGTTTTCAAATCTTATATTATTCTATTTTATTAATCAATCCCACAGCTCTTTATTACTTTCTCATCTCACTCTTGCTTCTTTATTCTCTACCTGTTCAATACAACTTCAAAGAGTCCAAAAATGAATGGCTACGGCTCCAAGTATAGAGACGTGCTCTATGGAATTGTAAGCTTTTGGAAGTAGAAGTATCAATATGGCAAAATGGGATATATTATTTTGTTTGACAAAGCAATTCACTTCTTGTGAAGGATATGGAAGTAATACTAAATAACAACAATTTTATGGATATTTTATTTCTAATGAGTATTGGATATATATATATATATATATATATATATATATATNTTTATTATAGTAGTAGTAGTAGTATATATATATATATATATATATATATATATATATGCATTTTTATACCAATATTACCACCAAACTTCTTGCTTTTATATATATTAGACGGCCATGGCACTATTGTTAATTAGATAGAGGTAGTACTTCCAGACCATATATATAAATTGATAACGACTACAAGTGTTTTCCTAGACCAATGAGGCGTGATTTTCGATGGGACTCTTTGTCTTTCAAACCAATAGAGAGAACGGTTGTTTGGCTTATATATCAGAAATTATATTAATATTTATTACCGCATAAGTCATTGAGAGAATACTACTAAATTAAGCTAAGAGAAATGTGGTGAGCACAACAAGAAATGCTCTCTGATATTCCAATATTAATTAGTGCAGGTCGTCTAAACATTAACTAGTTCATGATTTAGCAAGAAGTTGGTGCAGAAGAGGATGAATATGAATATGAATATGATTTGCACCTAAGCATTAGGCTCATTGATTGGTGCATTATCCCCTACCTAAAGAGCTGGATTCGAATCCCCCTCTTCAAATTATAAAAAAAAATAATAATAATATGACTGTCTATTACAATAGCATGCCAACTCATCTAACAATTTTTTACTGTGTCCAGACACCTGCAGGCTACTTCAAATCTTTGCCTTTGTATTCAAGAATCTGATCTTTGTAATAATCTCCTATAGCATCAGAGGTAACGGATCAAAGGCAAGAAATATGGTAATAATATATGCTTGTGGGCTCCCTCAGGGCATCTAGCCCGTGCTACTATATATAAACAATCAAGTTATTGGATGGTTTTCCCTTGCTGCATTTTCTTTAAAAGTGTATGATGCTTTTTATTCTCTTGTTATTAGCCATCCGGTTATGTGCAACCACCAGCTTTGCAAATTCTCTTGCTTTCCATATAAGAACATCTCAGCTTCCCTCAAGAGTCTCGTCCCCCTTTCATTATCTTTACTTAAAGGTCGTCTCTGTCTCTGATCTGTCATGTACGCAGGCACCATGGTTGGTGTTCAAGATTGTTCAATCAAAATCTTGCAGATTTCTTCTCTCCTTATTCTTCTCCTCTTCCCAGCAACAGTCTCTAGCGAGTGTACATGTGAAGTGGAGGATTTAGCACAAAATAAAGGAGAAGCACTAAAATATAAACTTGGTGCGATTGCTGCTATTCTTGTTGCTGGTGCTGTTGGAGTGAGCCTCCCATTGCTAGGGAGGAGAATTCCTGCATTGAGGCCGGAAAATGACATTTTCTTCATGATCAAGGCTTTTGCTGCTGGTGTTATCCTAGCAACAGGGTTCGTTCATATCCTACCGGATGCATTCAAAAACTTAACTTCACCTTGCCTTAAAGAAAGTCCATGGGGGAATTTTCCATTTTCAGGTTTTGTCGCCATGATGTCTGCCATAGGGACGTTAATGATCGACACATTCGCGACAGGGTATTATAAGAGGCAGCATTTCAATAAGAATAAGCAGGTAAATGCAGATGAAGAGAATGCTGCTGAACATGCAGGTCATGTACATGTTCATACACATGCCACTCATGGCCATGCTCATGGGTCTGCTTCCCCATCTGAAGAGTTTGGCTTATCAGAGCTCATCCGTCAACGTATCATATCCCAAGTAAGGCTAATTAAGTTTTAAGTTAATTATCTTCGGTTGATTTTTTCATAAACTATATTGGATTTTTAGGTTTGATTGGGCTCTGAAAGAAGCGATATCTTTTATTGCAATTTGATGGGTTTTTTTGTCAGGTATTGGAGGTAGGAATTGTGGTTCATTCGGTGATTATTGGGATATCTTTGGGTGCGTCTGAGAGTCCTGATACAATAAGGCCACTCCTAGCAGCCTTGTCTTTCCATCAGTTTTTTGAAGGAATGGGACTTGGAGGCTGCATATCTCAGGTACAGCTACAGCTCAAAAGCTTAATTTTACTAGTTTTTCCTCTCTCTTTTTTTGTTTTTAATTTATATCAGGAAAATTGAGGATCATAAGCATTATGTACGGATTTTCAGGGATAAAGTTGTAGGAAATTCTTGAGTAATTCCATCGGTGAAATTGGGTATAGTGAGAAAAATAGGGTGGAGAATGGAGAATGTTGTCATTGTGGCAACCTCTGCACTTATATTTAGTAAAGGAAAGTGCAGTCAAATGTCAATGCTACCAAAAGAGTAAGTCTAAAACAATTTTATAAGTGTAAGCCAATAGCCCAAACTTTGTTGTGCTAACTAGCTCAAGTGGAATCAATTAGAATTAATAATTCATAATCTTCTGGTCAAGTACACTTGCTTGCGAATTATTTCTAGTACGATTTCTGCTCTCTTGTGCGGATATATACTGCATTATAGATAAATCATCATCATCATCATCATCCCAAAAGTTTTGTTGGTGATGTAGGCACAATTCAAGTCTCTGTCCGTGGCAATCATGGGAACGTTTTTCTCCCTAACAACGCCATTGGGAATTGCAGTAGGTATTGGGATTTCATGTTTCTACAATGACAACAGCCCAACTGCTTTAATTGTTGGAGGGGTTTTCAATTCAGGTTCTGCTGGGATTTTGATTTACATGTCACTTGTTGACCTGCTGGCTGCGGATTTCATGAACCCAAGGCTGCAAAGCAACGTTAGGCTTCAAGTAGGAGCAAATGTCTCACTTCTTCTAGGGGCTGCTTGCATGTCTGTGTTGGCCAAATGGGCTTGAATTTTGGGTGTTATTCACCTCTCAAGGAATGAATGCCTTCCTTCTGTGCCATTCAGTTTTAGTACATGCATGCCTAATGGTATTTATGTGCCTTTTTCTGCCTTGGACCCTTGCCTTGGTCTACAATACTTGCAATAGTGGTGGATTATTAAATTCTGCCCACTATTTTGAATGTAGATTAAAAATCTAGGAATTCATATGTCACAAGAATTAATATGTTACCCATCATAATATCATTCCATAGAGTTAAACTCAATTTTGTTTTAAAATTCAACAACATAAATTCAAAATAATCTCAACTTGAAATAGCTTAAATTCAAACCCTAGTTGACCCTCCATACCAGCGTCTACTTTTTATAGACGAACAACTAAAGCCATGCCCAAAACAATTGTTATGCTAGAATATAGAGAAATTATTTTCAACTCCATTAATTGAATTAAGATAAAACAAAAGTTTGTTTTCCATCAAAGATTGATACCAATTATCAGTTTCCGTCTTGATTTGTCATATATTTATTCATGTTATCATTATCATGAAATACTATACATTACACATATATAAATGATTTTGAAGAAGAATACCTTTTACAGTATCAAGTTCTTCGTGAAGACACAGTAAGAGGGAACCGGAATCATAATTTAACAGTTGAAAGAGAAAGGAAATGATTATGAAATATGAAAGCAAAAAGGAAAAAAGCAATTGCGTAATTGTTCAGAAAACTAGTTGATCATTCTCTTGACAACCATCCAAAAGTATTTCTGATTCTCATAATTTTGTGACCTTCCATAGTGCTCTATAATAAATGCCACACTTCAGACATGACATCTCAGATACAATGGAACACAAAAGTAGTTCACCTATCAACATAGAAATCAATTTCTACTGGAAAAACCAATATTGACTTAATTCCTCAACCTCAACTATCTCAAGTGGACAAGTGCGGAATCAACATTATAAGGCTATAGATTAGAGAATTGCTTAGGATGAGGAAAATGAGTGAGAGAGTGTGTGGTGTGTGTGAGCACTTGGGGCAGTGTCTCGTGCGATTGGAATGACGGTTGTTAGGGATTCAGGGAGGAGACTTTGGAACCCAATGGTCGCTCGGAGTATTGGGATATGGCGTGAAACTCTTCATACCATGGAGTGCTATGAAATAAATCTTTAATGATTATGGTGTTGTGATGAATGTCCTTTTTCCTTCTTCGTGTTTGGGATTTGAAACATGCTAAGGTGGATCATACACAACGGAATATTAAAATTTTCAATTCTCTAAACCATGGATCACTTTAATTGAAACTAATATAGGAAAAACACAAGAGAAGGATTTCGACACATACCTGAACATTTGATATCTCTTTTCCTTCGGTCGAGTCCTCCTTGGTTTTCGTTTGTGACTTCTTGCACAGCAACTAGGACTTATCAAACCATAGCAGCACAATTGTCTTGCCTCTGATGATGATTCACATAGATTTGTCAAGATCTCTTCACTAAAAGTGAGTGAATCCCTTAACCAAAGCTTGTACTAGCAAACTCTCAACTTAAAGCTCCCTTGTATTTTTCTTTTTTCGTTGTAATCCTATCTCAACTCATGAGAGACCAAAATCAGAACTCTTCTCTCTCATTCAAGAGGCAGCTAGCTGATCATTTAATAGAGTGAATTAAAATAGTTCATATCTTACAAGGATTAGAAGATGTCTCTCGCTAATTAGGGCTAATTGGACCTTTGTTTAATTATATAAATTTAATTAACTTTCAGACTTATGTGTAACCAGGTCCAATTGTATTAAAACACATAAATCAAGTCCATAACAAAGCCAATGTGATTAATTCATGCTAGGCCGATTTCCCTAGCGCCACCAATAGAAATCACAAATCCCATGCGTTACAGATTTTGTCGATTTCTCTTTCGCTTTATTCTCTATCAAATCATATTTGATTTAGCTTAATATTTAATAGGATTAAGTCTTTATAAAATCAATTAGATCATATCCATTTGAACTCAGATTAATTTGGACAATTCACCTTATGTGTGAGACCCATTAGATTTCTAATTATGTTTACAATGAGAATAATTGTAATCCTAAATCGTATTTATAATTAGATTAATCAAATATCTATTTAATTAATCCTCAATTTTGTAATTGATCGACCTGTACTCATAGACCAAATTGATGTCTAGCAACACATCATGGCCCTCAATTTTTAAAAGGTCAATGTGATTAGACGAACCTAGTCAGTGCACAGTTTATCTATGTAATTCAATCCCATCATCATGTACCTCGAAATGAGTAAATAGCATGATTTAGGGTTTACTCTTTATATCTTTCTATGTTTGCTATTGACCTTGAAATCTGCATAATGAATGTCAAGCCCTACTCTATTATATACTTGTCATGTCATTCATGTATTTGATAGCATATCTACATACTTGGATGCCTCAGAGAATCGTTAAAAGTGGGTATGTACCTAGTGGTACAATTAAGTCGATTAAAACCTCGAACTAGTTTGAATAGAGATTTTAGGATGTATTTGAGAGTTATTGAACCTTAGAATGTCTTAATATGGTGATTCGGAGTTCGAGGATTAATTTGGAATCAAATTAGGAATTTTTCATAACGTAGGAGCAAAATGGTCATTTTGCCACCCAAGGGCAAAATTGGAATGTTGGATGATATTTTGACTAAATTTGATTAATTAGAGCATTATTTGAATTTGAGAAGTGAAAATTTTCAATTTCGACATTTTTTCGAACATAGGGGTAAAACGATCATTTTAAGTGTCCATGAGGGCGAAATTGGAAATTTTGGAATTTTACACCACCATGACACTTGTCAAACCCATGAATTTCACTCATTATTTTTTTTAAGTGAGAGATTATATGTGGTGGGAATGAAATGCTTAATCATTAAGTTTTTAAACATGGACCAATTAAATGGTGACAAGTGTCAAGTTTTAACATTATTTTAATTGCCTATATAAACTCACTTAAAACCTTCACATTCACACTCTTATGGCTGGCCAAGCAAGGGAACAAAGAGAAAAAGAGAAGAACAAACCCTAGGAAGGAAAAAATTTAAGAGAAATTGTTGGATTTCAAGGAATCAAGCAAGTAAAGGTAAGATTTTTT
>NC_030856.1:20002747-20066850 GCF_000208745.1 Theobroma cacao | reverse complement strand
AACTATATTATGATGGGATGATTTAACTGTCTCCATTTACTCGGCTTTAGATGTTATAGATGAAATTTGCCTACTCACTGGGTTTATAAAAAACTCATCCTTTCTTTTTACCCATTTCAGCTCAGGGCAATCTGTAGACCGTCGATTTTGTCGAGGGTTGCATTTGGATTAGCATCCTTAGAAATCAAAAGTCTACAATCTTGTATATTTTCGATTATTTTGGAGCCTACATGTCATTGTAGAATATTTTTATATACCTGGTTTAGTGTGCTATTATATATGAATTTATTTTGCTCTTAATGACACAGGAGCGTCTAGGATTGTATTTAGTTTTTGCTAATTTAGTTGATTTAGGATTTATTTTTTTATTTTATTTAAAATTAGGATTCTTTTCTTATTTTATTTTAATACTTTTAAGAATTAGTATTTAATTAGGATAGTCATGTTCTATTTAGGAATATAACACCTATTTTATTTAAATCTCTTATTAATTATTCTAATTGTATTAGATAACTAGAAGTAGAGTTTTATTAAGATTTAGGCCTATAATACTATAAATAGGACCCTTAGGCTTAGTTATGAGACATTCAAATTGAGAATTAATAAAGAATATTTTCTTTAGTAAGCAAGAGTGCTTATTTTCTCTAGACTCTTTTCAAAAGAGTAAGAGGTTTTAATATCTTTGGCCTAGCCAACCAAAGTTGGATTTTGGCTATTTTTCACCTTAGTGGGGTTTTCAACCTTGCCAAGATTGGTTATTCACTTTAGTGGGGTTTTTAACCTTGCCATGATTGGTGTCTTTCATAATGCCCAAATGTCTTCATAACGCTTCGGCATCAGTTTGGTATTAGAGCGGGAGGATTATTATTCACTGCATAAGTTCAGGTTCGCTGTCGAGTTTCGATACTCCCTGTTCGGGTAATTTTATTGCTTTATAGTTATATCATCTTTTTTTTTTCTACATCACCACATCATTATCATCATACAATAAAATGCCGTTAAGACGTCAAAATCGTCAAAGAGATGATCACGAGATTGAGATTGCAGAACTACGTCAGCAAATTCAAGAATTACAAGAGCAATTCGCAAGACGTGATGCTCAAATTAACAATAGCAGCTCTAGTGATGAAGAGAATGACACCAACCCGTTTCATCAAAATTCGTCCTCTGATGAAGAAGTACCTATTCGTCGCCTGAGAACTACTGCTGCTAGAGATTTGAGAATCAAAATCGACATTCCTGAGTTTGAAGGAAGACTTCATCCTAATGACTTTCTTGATTGGCTCTACACAGTAAAAAGAGTTTTCGAGCTCAAAGATATTCCCGATGAAAAATATTTGAAGCTTGTGGCGATTAAATTGAAGAAACACACTTCTATTTGGTGGGAAAATCTAAAAAGACAACGAGAAAGAGAAGGTCGCAACAAGATTAGAATATGGGATAAGATGCGTTGAGAACTCAAGCGTAAGTTCCTTCTTGGGCATTATCGACAAGAAATTTTTATCAAATTTCATAACTTGAGGCAAAAAACAATGACGGGGGAAGAATATACAATGGAGTTCGAACAACTTCATATGAAGTGCGATGTCCATGAGCATGAAGAACAAACTATAGCTCGTTATCTTGGGGGTCTCAATGTTGAAATTGCAGATGTTGTTCAACTACAACCATATTGGAACCTAAATGATGTCATCAGATTAGCATTAAAGGTTAAAAACAACAATAACGAAAAAGGTCAATGAGTTCACCTAGACAACAAGAATCTACCTCAAACAATGGAAGTCAGAGTTCAGTAACCATCCCGCCTCCAATGGTAAACTCTTCCAAAACTGCAACTAGTAACGATAAAGAGACTACTTCTACTCGTGCTTCTAATGTCAACAAAAAGTGCTTCAAATGCCAAGGATTTGGACATATTGCTTCTGATTGTCCGAATCGAAGAATTATTTCCTTAGTAGAAGAAGAAGATTATGTGCATTGGGAAAAATTAGAACCAGTTTATGATGAATATGATGACAAAATAAAGAATGAGCTAGAGAATTTCAACAATGAAGAGATAGAAGAAATTTCTACTGACCATGGAGAAGCTCTTGTTGTTCGTCGTAACCTTAACACTGCTATGATGACTGAAGATGAAAGTTGGCTTCGTCACAACATATTCTATACGAGGTGCACATCTCAAGGGAAAGTTTGTAATGTTATTATTGATAGTGGAAGTTGTGAGAATGTTGTTGCCCACTACATGGTGGAAAAGTTGAAAATTCCAACTGAAGTACATCGTCATCCTTACAAGCTACAATGGTTGAGAAAAGGAAACGAAGTTAAGGTAACAAAGCGCTGTTGTGTTCAATTCTCTATTGGAAATAAGTATGAAAACGAAGTTTGATGCGATGTTATCCCAATGGACGCTTGCCACTTGTTGTTAGGACGCCCATGGCAATATGATCGTCAAGCTCACCATGATTAATACAAGAATACTTATTCCTTCATTAAGGATGGAGTAAAAATTATGTTAACTCCATTAAAGCCAGAAGATCGACCAAAACGACAATAAAAAGATAAAACACTCATCACTATGTCTAGCTTAAACAAAGCTTATTGTGAGCCAAACCATTTATGTCTCTTATTAGTCTCCAAGGAGAATGAAGTATCTTCACCCATATATGGTCAAACAAAATTGGTCAACCAAAGTTCGGGAAACTTATCGAAAAGCTTTGTGGACAACCATGCCGTTAACAAGACTACAGTTAAGTATGATTTTCCTATCCCTCGATTGGATGACATGTTCATTGGCTCTAGAGTGTTTTTGAAGATCGATTTGAAGAAAGGATATCAACAAATTCGAATACGACTTGGAGATGAATGGAAAACAACCTTCAAAACAATGGATGAATTGATCAAATGGTTGGTATGGACTATGACAATATATGGATCCAAACATCAACATGGAGTATGTCCAGGCCTACTCTTCAGAGCTGAGTTTTTCTGACCCGAGGAGAATGACGTAAGAGCGTCTAGGATTGTATTTAGTTTTTGCTAATTTAGTTGATTTAGGATTTTATTTTTTTTATTTTATTTAGATTAGGATTCTTTTCTTATTTTTATTTTAATACTTTTAAGAATTAGTATTTAATTAGGATAGTCATGTTCTATTTAGGAATAGAATGCCTATTTTATTTAAATCTCTTATTAATTATTCTAATTGTATTTGATAACTAGAAGTAGAGTTTTATTAGGATTTAGGTCTATAATACTATAAATAGGACCCTTAGGCTTAGTTATGAGACATTCAGAGTTGAGAGTTAATAAATAATATTTTCTTAAGTAAGAGTACTTATTTCTCTAGACTCTTTTAAAGAGTAAGAGGTTTTAGTATCTTTGGCCTAACCAACCAAAGTGGGATTTTGACTATTTTTCACCTTAGTGGGGTTTTCAACCTTGCCAAGATTGGTGATTCACCTTAGTGGGTTTTTCAACCTCGCCACGATTGGTGTCTTTCACGTATTTACAACGTCCCGACGTCACTTACGCTATAAAAATTATTTATGTAGGATTCTATAAATATTGTTTTATAAGAAAATGAAATATTTTATTTAATATTTTTATTTAGTTTGATTAGCCAAAATTTCATTTTAAATGGATGATTTAGATTACTAAAATTATTTTTAGATGAGAAATGTATATTTTCTATCGTATGCTGTATTTTCACCAAGTTTCAAAGTTTTCAGATAAAAATGACCAAAATACCCCTGTGTGGCAAAAATTATTTTTGTTTGTTTTTGATTTAAAAATAGTGTATATTCTCTTAAAACATGATATTTAGTAACTGTTGCTCACAGGGGAGACGTAAAATTGATGCAAGAGCCTTGCGAGTTTTCGGTTGACATTTCGAGTAATAAATGTCTATTAAGACATTGCGACGGTTGTCACAAGCTCGAAAGGAGTACCGGGTCGTGACAATGAAGATTCCATGAAAACTCCCTTTTTTTTGAATCCTCATTATACCTTGGCCAAGGATTTGCATAAAAGCAAATACCAATCAACTAGTCTACGAGATACTTCTTATTGCTTATCACTCAAGGTTATGATTCCTCTATAGACAATTGATATATCTCTATACAATTCATACTATACCCAACGACATTTGTCTTAATGTCTAAGTCTGTAAACTCAAATATTTGACATGAAAGAGGAGTCATCATTAATCTTTTTTATTTAGGTGTGATTGATCAACTAGGTGAATCTATACCTTTTAATGAGTTATAAACTTGACTTAGGTTCATTTAAACGAATCTTCGAAACAAGTTAGGCTCGGAAGTATAGTTACATGTGAGGAAGGTATTAACACCCTGACAAAGCCCACTACGTGGTACTTATTTAATTATGTGTTATACTTTTTAACCTTAATAAATAATCTTTAGATTCAATATTCAATCTTATTTTCCTTAATTATTTTTTATATTTTAAGTATTTTATTTTATTGTTTTAAAACAAATAAAATCTTTTGATATTGAAATATTTCCTGAACACTCCAATACTTATGACAAAATTGGAGAAAAATTTCTCACCTAGAAATTTTCTTAAAGTTATTACTTATAACCTTCTCGAAATTTCATCATTAGAAAATTTTTATTTACTCATTTATTTGTTTAAATTTATATTTATTTATTTTTCAAATAAATAAATATCTCTTGATATTGAAATGTCTCTTGAATACTCTAATACTTATGGCAAAACTGAAGAAAATATTCTTACTTAGAAATTTTCAAGAAAATTATCCCTTACAACGTTCTTGAAATTCCATCATCGAAAAGTTGCTATTTAATCATTAATCTATATTAAACTTATTTTATATGTTTATTTCAAACTTCTTTTATTATATTAAAAAAATCCTTTAATTGAAATTTCTCTTAAATTCTCCAACCTTTTTGGTAGAATTAAGAAAGCTCTCTCACCTATAAATTTTCAAGAAAATTATTGATGATTCTATTTTATAGAATTATTTTAGTCCAATTTTGTTATTAAATATAGCTATGTCCTCAATTTTCAATTATAATTTATTTATTTTTAGTTGTTTTTATAATTAGTTTATTTTAAAGTGAGTTACTTTCATTTTATGTTATTTCTTTTAATTTGATTGTTATTTATTAATTTTTATATTTTTTGTAGGAACTAAAGGAATTGGGCTTAATTATCACGACCCGGTACTCCCTTGAAGTCCATGACAACCGACGCGATGTCTCGATAGACATTCTTTACCCGAAATGTCAATCGAAACCTCGCAAGGCTCTTGCATCAAGTTTATATCTCCCATGTGAGTAACAGTTACTAAATATCATATTTTAAGGGAATATAAACTATATGAAAATAAAAAACAAACAAAAAGTAATTTCTGCCACACAGGGTATTTTGGTCATTTTTACTTAAAAATTTTGAAACCTGGTGAAAATGCAGCATACGATCGAAAAATATACATTTCTTATCTAAAAATAATTTTAGTAATCTAAATCATCCATTTAAAATGAAATCATGGCTAATCAAACTAAATAAAAATATTAAATGAAATATTCTATTTTCTTATAAAACAATATTTATAAAATCTTGCATAAACAATTTTTGTAGCGTAAGAGTAAAATAAATTCATATATATAATAGCACACTAAACCAGGTATAAAAAAATATTCTACAATGACATGTGAGTCTCAAAATAATAAAAAATATACAAGATTGTAGACTTTCGATTTCTAAGGATGCAAATCCAAAAGCAACCCTCGACAAAATCGGCTGTCTACAGAGTATCCTGAGTCTGAAATGGGTAAAAAGAAGGGGTGAGTTTTTATGAACCCAATGAGTAAACAAAGTTCATCTAGAACATCTAAAGCTGAGTAAATGGAGATAGTTAAATCATCCCATCACAATATGATTCATAACATTTAAAACTCATTTCAATTCATATAAAACAATTACATTTCATCAAAATAATCAACAAGGCTTATGATTCTCTTAAAAACTTGGCTTGTGCCAAAACTCATACTCGAGGACACCTTGGCTCAGGCATCCAACCGAGTCCGCCAAGGATGTTAAAACGACATATACCCATAAAACATGTTTTTACTTTTAAAATATAGTCATTCCTTGACGTTGTCTGAGTTTCATCCTCACATGGTGGTTCGGTGTGAAGTGAACTCTAAACTTACCTTAGGAGATACCCTTCGCGCCTCTCGTACTAAGGTAAAATATAACGAGGTTTACCGTGCCCTTCTAATAGGTTGGTCCACGGAAACCCACCCATTGCAGTAAGCTAATCAAATAACCCACTAAATCAATAAAAATTTTGACAGCATGACATGGCAAATATAATATTACCCAGCCTATCAAAGTAAAACAAAACAGTTTATATAATCCACAAACCACAAATCTAGCCATTAATGCCATCATATTGTCATAAGCCATCAATTCAAACCATATATATATATATATATAGATAACACAAGTATATAGTCTCCACCTACTCAATTTCCAAAATCGTCATTGAATTGTAAAACAATTTATAAATCTCATTCACTTAACCAACGCTTAACTTATAAAACATAAAAATCTATGGTTTAAGTTCATTATTCTTTAAAATCATAAAAACGAGTATAAACTACTTTAGATAGTTAAGGTGAACATTTAATTATTCACAATAACGGGAGTTTGGAGTACTCCTATTCTTGGTCATCGGGTACAATAGCTTTACCCTTATTAGAGGGCTCACCACCTATATATAATACACGACATGTAATACAATATATTTGTGCAAAACTGTTATAAAACTATTTCAGGCTCTATATGAATGCATGAAATTGAATGAGAATTGTTCGAATAATCACTTAAAGACGGTGTTCTACGTGGGTTCAATTATGATCAGACTGAATTTATATTCGACCTAACTCAAACTATATACTGTTGAATCAACCAAAACATCCGATTCAACTTCAAATATATTCATTACACTTCCAATATTCCAAATACACCAAAGTACCTTAATGAGCTTGATTGTGACTTAATTCATCGTAACTGAAATTCATTCTGATTTCGAACTAACGTGCTAATCAGTGTTAACACAGTCCAATAAATCCATCAATATCATTAAGAATCAAATCCAAGTCCATTCACTATGGATTTCTCATTATTGTTCAAGTCGTTTACTAAAGGAACTATATTTTTCGATAATCGTTTTCGATATCCGATACCATAAATCATCAATTACGAGCTAAATAACATGAAATACAACAAAATCCATCATCAACCTGTCACCTATAACATTCGACCAAAGAGGGTTGTTGAAGGGCATGTGATTTTCTTGCTTGTTTTTCATGCCAAACATCATCAAACAACTAAAAACACTAAGATATCATGAAATCTAGCAAAATCCATCATCAAAACCTCTCTCCCTATGTTCGGCCAGCAAGTATTCCCTCATGGAAACTTGTGTTTCAACCATAGAAAATGAAAAAGAAAGCATGGGAAAGGTAGATCTTAAGCTAAAATTGAAAAATCTTACCTTTGATTGCTTTGTTCTTTGAAATTCAACAAATTTCTCTTGAATTTTCCTCTCTAGGGTTTGTTTCTATTCTTTTCTCTTTGTTCTTTGCTTTGGCCGGCCATGAAGAGTGAAATGGGAGAGTTTATGTTGAGTTTATAAGGGAAATTATAAACATATTAAAGCTTGACATGTGTCACCATGTGATTGGTCTATGGTTAAAATTTAACAATTAAGCATTTTCTCACCACCACATGTAATCTCTTAATTATCCAAAGTATAAAATAATAATAGGTGAAATTCATGGGATTGACAAGTGTTATGGTGGTGTAAAATTCTAAAAATTTCAATTATGTCTTCATGGACACGTAAAATGATTATTTTGCCTTTATGTTCGGAAAAATGTCAAAATTAAAATTTTTCATTTCTCAAATTCAAATCATGCTCCAATTAGTCAAACTTGGTCAAAAATTTTATCCAACATTCCAATTTTGCCCTTTAGTGGCAAAATGACCATTTTACCCGTACGTTATGAAAATTCCTAATTTGACTCCAAATTAATCATCGAACTCCGAATCACCATATTAAGACATTCTAAGCTTTAATAACTCTCAATTATATCCTAAAATCTCTATTCAAACTAGTTCGAGGTTTTAATCGACTTAATTGTATCACTAGGTATGATACCAACTTTTAACGATTCTTCGAGGTATCTCAGTATGTAGATATGCTATCAAGTACATGAATGACATGACAAGTATATAATAGAGTAGGGCTTGACATTAATTTTGGAAAGTAAGGTGTTAAAAGACCCAGAAGTCTGTTAGCATATGCTTTAGGCCATAACTTTCGCTAAATAACTCCACATGATGCGATTCTTGGATCATTGGAAAACTAAAAGACAAAGTTACAACTTTCATGAGATCACTTGACCTAGTTCTACCTCAAAGAAAGGAAAAATTGAGTTAGAAAATAGCTAGATGTATTGTGTCAGGAATGGAAATTTTAAACATTGACAATTGATTTTTTGGCCTCTCATTACATTTTTAAGCCTAATTAAATCATAGGTCAACTTAGGAAACTATAGGTTAAGTTTGTTAGTATAAATAGGATATTTTTAAGAACATTAGGGTAGACAACTTTTGGGAGACTCAAAAAACTAGAAGTTAAAGCTGAAACTTGGATATCAATGCGGCAATATTTGTTTTGTTTTCTTCCTTGGCTTTTGTTTTTCTTGTTACTCTCAATGGTTGAAATTATTATAATGTTATTTGTCTTTGCAATCATGAGTAGCTAATTTTCTTTTTCTATGATTGCAATTGAACTCACATGTAATCTAAATTTTTAATCTCTTTTTTACTTATCTTCAATGGGATTTGAATTATTTATTTCAATTTGTTTTTAATGCTTTTAATTACTTGGCCACCAATTAAATTGATTTAGGAACCTAAACAAACTTGGGAAAGGGAGTTTAGTGTAGACTAAAATTGGGATAGCAAATAATCATGTTAATTGATTTGTGTATAGGATAGGGATATACCTATAGGCCATATGTAGTCAGATTAAAGCCTGAACTTAATGAATCTGTTTTAATTTCAATTTACATAGGGATATAGTGTTTTGGTTAAAATAGATATTTTTATAAGATGAGTCGGGAGACCCTTAGGACTCCAGATTAGTAATTCAACCCATTGAAATAAGTTAAGGAAGAGAGGTAAGATTTAGACGAAGTGTGAGGGTTATTGTAATCCTAAGCTTGTTTGATTTGATATTTACTCAAGTTATTATTATTTTGATTTTTCTTGTTTTTGATTGTTTGAATAAGATTATTGTTATTAGCTTGTTCAAGTCTTTGGCCAAGGTTACTTGGAGATAGTGAAAAGAAGTTTCATAAGTCTCCATAAAGCTGATGATTTAACTTCAAGAACAAATATGAAGATCAATAAGAGTAGACACTACACCATGCTCTTATCATCTCTTAAATATATGATGAGGGAATGAATTACACCGATGGACTGTACACCAAAAGGTTAGTCAAATCATATTGACTTTTCCAACATTTGGGTAACCATGATTCATTGCTCGATCCCAATCTTGGTCTATGGAATTGAATTAATCAATTGGAAATTGATAATGAATATGATTCATTTAATCCTAGTTCATTAAGATTATAATTCAAGTCCATCATCAACTTGTTAGGAGCTTAATGGGTCACACACATAAAATCACTATGATAAGATTAAAATGGGCTTTTACAATTAAGTAAGACTTAATTGAATAGAGGTTATGAATTTAATTAAAATGTTTAAATAAGCCATGGGGTCAAATACTTAATTATCTAAATTTTATGTGGTAATAAAAAAAAGTTACTTAAATATTAACACTAACTATAAATATGTTGTCTTAGACCAAAAAGATAAGAGTACTTTTTCTTCCTAGTCTTGCTTTAGTCGCACATTGAAAAAAGAGAGAGAAAAGTTCTTCCACCTAAGTCCGGCCAAGAGAAAGAGTAAGAAAAACACTTAAGCTTTGTAAAACTACCTTGCTAGCACAAGGTTTAGTAAAAAACAACCCCAACCTCTTGAAAAAGGTTCGAGTTCATAGTGATTGTGTGGACTACATTAGAGGTCAGACATTTGGACAATTTTGGTTTGCAACAACCAGACCTTGGTGTGCGTTCGGGTGAAGATATATCTTTATTACCTTTTACGAATTTATACATTCTAAGGGCTAATGTACAACCATTTTTTTTTTTGTTTATATCATAGCCGACCATGGTGCTCCATGGTGATCCATGGTTTGGCTTCTCGAATTTTAATATTTCTACTGTGCATTTTATTTGTAATTACATGACTTGAGGAAACTAACACAAACTACATTCCAACCAACCAACCTAGGTATGACACCAATTTATCTTTATTTTCCTATTTTGACTTAAACGGTGTTGTTTAATTCTTTTACTATATAAACCCAAAATAAAACCCTAGCTTTATTTTACCCAAGTTTTTCTCTTTTTAGCAACGCAACATCTTTTCTTTCTCTAGAAAAAATCCTTGGACGCTTCCCCCACATTTTAGCCCTAAACACTCTTCCTCTCCATACATTATTCTTTTCTCTTCCCCTTTAATTGATTAGAACCATCAGATTTCCCTAAAACCGACCTTTCTCTCTCTCACCACAAAAAAGCAAAATCTTTTTACTTACCGATAGCTTTTTCCTTTCTCCTTGTCCACCATTCTTGGTTGATGAATGGGTATTTATACCCATTTTTCATCAATCTAATCTCAGATTAAGATTTTTTTTTTTTAAAAAAAGTTAAATTTAAAAATTAGTGGATTAAGATCTTAATCTTGTTATTTTCAAAATTTTTTTGTTTTGTTCATTAGCTCTTTTTTTCTATTTCCTTTATCTTTTCTTTCCTTTTTTTCTAGATTTTTATTATTTATTATTTTATTTTTTAAAAAAATTATACATCTTTGTTGGTGAAACACCTCGAACAAAATGAAATGTCTACAGTTACTCCTATGTATGTATTTCTTGAGAATCAAGAATTGTGCAAAAACGTAGACACTATTTGAGACGGATTAAGAAAAAGCTCCTCATCTTTAAACGAGGCTACACAACTTTTAAAATAATTGAAAAAGCTCTTTATCTCTAAACGAGGCTACTCAATTTAAAAAAAAAAAACTCCTTATCTCTAACAAAGCTACACAACTTTAAAAATAATTGGGATAGCACATCATTTCTAAACAAGGCTACGTAAAATAATGGGAAAAATTCATCATCTCTAAACGAGGCTGTGCAATTTGGAAAAACTCCTTATCTCAACTCTAAAAATAATTGAAAAAAACTCCTCAGCTCTAAATGAGGCTACGTAACTTAAAATGATTTAAAAGCTTCTCATCTTTAAACGAGACTACACAAGTTTAAAATGATTGGAAAAGCTCTCCATCTCTAAATGAGGCTACCTAACTTTAAAATGATTAAAAAAGCCCCCCATCTCAAAATAAGGCTACATAACTTAAAAATGATTAGAAACAGTCCTCATCTCTAAACAAGGCTACCCAATTTTAAAATGATTGGAAAGGCTCCTTATCTTAAAATAAGGCCACGCAACTTAAAAATGATTGGAATAGTTTCCCACCTCTAAACGAGGCTACGCAACTTAAAATGATGGGAAAAGCTCCTCATCTCTAAATGAGGCTATGCAACTTAAAATGATTAGGTAGGCTCTTCATCTCTAAATGAGGTTGCACAACTTAAAATAATTGGAAAAGCTCTTCATCTCTAAACGAGGCTATACAACTTTAAAAATGATTGGAAAGGCTCCCTATCTCTAAATCAAGCTACACAACTTAAAATGATTGTAAAAGCTCTTCCTCTCTAAATGAGGCTACGTAACTTAGAATGATTGGAAAAGCTCGTTATCTCTAAATGAGGCTACACAACTTAAAAATGATTAGAAAAATTCTCCATCTTTAAATGAGGCTACACAACTTAAAATGATTGTAAAAGCTCCTCCTCTTTAAACGAGGTTACGCAACTTAAAATAATTTAAAAAGCTCCTCATCCTTAAACGAGGCTACACAACTTTAAAAAGATTGAGAATTTTCCTTTTTAATACCTAAGTACATATCATCCTTTGAATGCATGTGATGCAAGATATCATGATATGAAAATGCTTAACTTCTAGGATGATATCATTCATCCAAGTTAATGGTTTTTCAAAGAATTTAGAATTCCATGATCTTTGACCTCTTGTCAACTCCTTTTAGCTTGGATCTTCACATTATTCAATGATCTAATCTTCTCTTCAATACATTTATTTCGTTTTGTCATTTTAGAAAGTTTAGAAGTACTTTTGGATTCAACTTTTAAAAACAAATTTGTTTTTAAATTGAGTTTATAAAGTTTCAAGTTCTCTTGTCTTGTGAGTCATTTTCAAGAAAATATTGTTTCAAAATTTAAATTTATATAATATAGTTCAAGTTGGAAATTAATTGATTTTTTTATAAAATCAAAATGTGAACTTACATTATTTATTTTTTATATTTGATCAAATCAGGCTAAGTTAATTTGGTCTTGATAAAGTAACAATACTATAGTCCATAACATGATCTAATAAAATGAGCTAAACTCCAATATTAAATGTGGGCTTAAAAGTGTAAATTTGTGTAGGAAACCTTAAATCCTATGATGGGTGGGATTAGGTATTCATTCTAGAAAGGTATGGTTATGTCTCTTATATATTGTCTACAGAAGAACATTAAGATTCTCACCCATTAGAGAGTTAATAGATTAAGAAAACGAAAGATCCTGATGCATTGAATTCCAGCAATTAATCAGGTCAGTATTATTTTGACTGTCTAATCGTGTGTCAAGAATCAAATGTGCTTTTGTATTCTAAATTCTTATTATGGTAAATCCTGAATTAGTATAAATTAATTATAAATAAAATTTATCACCCACAAGATAATGTGCTCACTAATCCAATAAAATGTTTCCGTTTACATTTGAGAAGAATGTTGATGCATTCTTCCTATTAGAGGACTAGGCTATTTCTCTTTCTCATTTCTCAAATCATGAAGCAATTGAATTGTCAGAATTTATGAATTGATATGCATAACCTCTATCGAGGTGCTAAAATTGTTATGGACAATGAATTAGTTGAAGCAACGTCGAGATTGGTGGACAAAGAATCATCATCCACAAAATTTCTTTCAGTGAAATAGCCAGGCGTTTTAGGCTGAGGTAACGAAATCTCACTATTCAGCATCAGAACCGCAGTTGCCATGCTTGGTCTATCTTCTGGACTTTGTTGTACACATAATAGACCCACATGGATTGATCGCAACACTTGGGAAGTATTGCATGAAGACCTTACCATTTCATCTATCAATCCTGAAGGCCTGTCTTCGTTATAAAGCCTCCAAGCCTGAACAATGTCGAAATTAATTACAGGTTATAGAGAAGTAAAAAACTAAATGGAAATGGTATTTAATGGACCATTACATGCCCGAGAAGGTTCAGGTTGTGGTCCGGATGAGAGAATCCCCTGTTTCTCCTTCCACTCACTATCTCTAGTACCAAAACTCCGAAGCTAAATACATCTGATTTGATAGAAAACCAGCCATCAATTGCATACTCTGGTGACATGTAACCACTGCAGAAGATTGTTGAATGAATTAACAAATTCATAAACAATGAACATTGATAACATATACATTCATTTAAAGTTTAGGTAGATCATTACTGTGTTCCAACCACCCTGTTTGTGTTTGCTTCAGTCTCATCTCCTCCAAAACTTCTAGCCAAGCCAAAGTCTGAAATTTTTGGATTCATCTCATAATCAAGCAATATATTGCCGGCTTTTAAATCTCTGTGTATGATTCTGAGTCTTGAATCCTGATGAAGGTAAAGAAGACCCCTAGAAATTCCATTGATAGTCTGGAACCTCTTAGGCCAATCTAGCAATATGCTTTGTTTTTGATCTGGCAAATAATTTTCCTCGTTAGTAGGCTTCTATCAATTCAAAAGAATACATGCTAGCATACACATACTAAACAGAAGATGAAACTAAAGCTTGTGTTGAGAATTTACGTAATGTAAAATAAAAAGCGAACAGCACCAGGATAACTGATCTAACCAAATATAAAGGAGTCTAAACTTTTGTTGGGCATGAATTCATAAATCAGTATTCTTTCTTGTCGCTCGATGCAACACCCTAAAAGCTTCACTAGGTTGCGGTGTTGAAGTTTAGAGATGCATAAGACTTCATTCTTGAACTCATCAATTCCTTGGCTTGATTTCTTTGAAAGCCTTTTTACAGCAATTTCTTGTCCCTTTTCCAATATTCCCTGAAAAGTTTAAAGTTTATATAAACTTAGAATAGCAGTTCTAAAGCTTTTATTCTTTATTTGTGCATATAGGAGCTTAATTCATAAGAGTATATTTTGTACAGATACCTTGTATAATGGTCCAAAGCCACCCTGTCCAAGCTTATTTTGTTGTGAAAAATTGTCAGTGGCCTTAGATATTGTATCAAAATCAAACAATGGCAGCTCTAAATCTTCCTTCCCTCTTTCGTTGCTTTGCAGGAGCTGTGCAGGAGCAGTTCTCCAAGCATTGCTTCTTGCATTCTTTAAGATCCATGGTCCGGTTATACCAGGTGTGTCGTGAGTCCGGTAATTTGATTCCAGAGTACTCAAGAAAATCCTCTCCTTCCCCGCAATTCAATGGGACCTTTCGGATACATCCATGTGTCCAATCTGCTGCTTCCCAGTCATTCGGATATTTAGGCACAAATCCTCTCAAACACCCACATGCTGGCGAATTGTTAATATTGCAACTACCATGTGCACCACATAGCGCATATCTATCACAGTTATCCATCATTGCATTCAAGTAAAGCCTCCAGCCCTGGGTGCGATCGACCCATGTGAAACGCTGCAAGGCACCATCTGGACCTAGAACCATCCTAGAAACAACTGACTTGTTTATAAGCTCATACTCGTAATATATCTCCTCATCATTAAAAACAAATTCAAATGTGTAAATAGGGTTCGGTTTCAGATTTGGCATTCCACTAAACCTTAAACCATTCCAGTGTCCAGTCCTGAACAGCAATACTGAATCCTCCCTTAGCAAAAATTGTGGCAACCCATCAGGATCAAGCCCATTTGTGTAATTACCTGAAGAAGGATCATCGACGCCCTTCCATGATGTTAGATATCGGTTCAGGCCAGTCACCAAGTCAATACCATACTTCATTCCTGGTAAAAATGTATCAGTTGGATAATCAAAACTTTGCCACAAAAAATTCCCAAGATTATTATCATGTCCATCCCTCACAACAAGATTTCCTGTATCCAAAAGTTGAGCAACTGGATTAGCAGATGAGCTTGAGGAATTAGTAGACCAAACAATGCCATTGGTACTATTGACAAGGACCAGGTTTCCTTGGTCAGCAAAAAGTAGTTCTCCTTGTGTTATCACTGAGAGGAGTATTTCTGTTGGCAACCCAAACTACAGTGCCACTAGATATTTTCTTGTACCATATTCCCACGTAACGATTGCCTGAACTTCCAGGGCTAAAAAATCCCAACTCAAAATCCCAGTCCGCTGAAACTATGGTTTGACCATCTTTGATGGATTGGTTTGCACCAATGGAATCAACTGCAAGGGATATTACTGAGAAGAGAACAAAGAAAATACAAGAAGGAATACCTTGAGGCCAGCCATTATTGATGCCCTCAAGCTTCTCAATCAACATATCAATGACCGAATCAATATAAAGTGGTAAGATATGAAGTCCGTAGACTTCATTAAAGCTTTAATATGCCCCTCGACTATAACCTTTGGATATATATGTTGCCATCTATTAGGCTAAAGTCTCGTTCAATTTTGTACGCAACAAGAACCTAAATAATGTTTTGTTGGTATGATCAATCAATCATTTTCGTTTACAAAGTCTACTCTATATATGGTATAGCATTTTGCCATTGAGGATGTGCTGCTCATTCAATTCCATTTTGTCAGTTACTAATTTTTCCGTTTATAGTTTGATTTTATGGATGAATAAATATTAAAAAATAGAGGGACTAGAAGTTTGAAAAGTATTAATATTGCAATGCAAGATCAATAACTCTATTTCATAGACCGAAATATATCTTGTTAATGAACCTAAGTCAAGCGCATACGATTTTATTAAAATCGGTAGATTCAATTAGGTGATTAATCATACCTAAACAAAAAATATTAATGATGACTCATCGTTTACATTGAACAGTTGAGTTCGAACTCACATTTTATAACAACAACAATTTAAATTTAAATTGTTGTGATTTGAAAGTTTCATATACAAATTCTAAACAAATATATAAAACTTACGAGTTGGGAATACCAATTACATTTTTTTACTAGTTCAAAGTTTAATAAATTTTGGATTTAATTTTTATTAAGCTTAAAAAATTTGTAAAATTATTTTATTTTATTCAGTAATTACTATTGTTATTATTATTATTATTATTATGATTGATGTTGGTGTACATGTTAGTTTTCCAAAAAATATATATAACATTTTGAATCAATGAGTTTAAATTGAAGGCAATAAGGAAAAGCGACTTGATAGTTTTTGTGTTGAGAATATGGATTAAGATATTATCAACATAGTAAGTATATTGTATATTAAATTCCTGAACAAGTAAAAAATCAAAACATGTAAACATGCATGGACCAGTCTAAAACATGGGGAGAGTTAGGACATGTAAACATATTACAATATGTACAAGTCAGGTGAGCTCATTTTTTCACTGGAGACAGACTTTAATTTGTCCATTCAAATTCAATTGTTTTTTGTCAGCAAAACAAACTCCGACACCCATTACTTAATTCGCATTACCAAGTCTCATTTATTGACTATTGCTTGAGCAACTATTATATTAGGAATTACTTAATGGTAGTGGATATATACCTTATTCAGAGAGTCTTGATTTAAATCTCCTTTCACATATCAACAACCCAAAAAAAAAACACATTGACCTTAATATAAAAAGATAACAAGACTGGATTTTTTTGGACAAACAAATTTCATACAAGTTACCTTCTATATTAAATCAAGGCATAATACCTTAAAAAAAACTCTTGAATTATTAAAAAATTTCAAATAAACTTTTATTCTTTTTTGTCCATCTCTTGTAATTTTATTTTAGACTAAATGGACCGCTTTAACTAACGGTTGACTAACTGTCATTAGTCAAAACCTTACGTGTTATTTATATCATGTGATGTTGATATATTATAATGGATGATGATGTAGTATAATGATATGATCACGTGGTATTTACACTCTCCACATCAGCAATACATGGATATAAAACGACAAGTAACGTTTGACTAAAATTTGATATGTTTGTTTTTTAGCATCTATGTCACCATTATCTATATAAAAAAAAGCATAATACTCAAAAATGCTTTTAAACTATTCAAGAAAATTCAAATAAGTCATTGTTTTTTTATTGCATTTAATTAAACCCTTATACTTTATTTTAAATCAAATAAATTTTTATAATTAATAGTTAACTAATTGCTATTAATCCAAATATCCATTGTCATTTTATGTCCATGTGGCGTTGACCCTTATACTTTATTTTAAATCAAATAAGCTTTTATGATATTGTTGTATGGGTTGCTAATAGAGAAAACCCAGTTAAAGATTCACACGCCATCTTTAGCATTTCAAGCACTGGTAATCTTGTTATCTTTGACGGAGAAAACAATACTGTCTGGTCATCCAATTTATCCAGAGCAGCAGAAAATCCAGTTGCACAACTGTTAGATTCAGGAAATTTTGTTGTTAGAGAGAAGGATATTGAAGATACAAAAAGCTACTTGTGGGAAAGTTTTGATTTTCCATCGGACACTCAACTGCCAGGGATGAAGATGGGATGGAACTTAATAACTGGTGTAAATCGATATTTCACAGCCTGGAAGGATCTTAATGATCCATCTCCTGGAGATTTTACTTACCGAGTTGATAATAATGGCTTGCCTCAGCTTGTTCTTCGTGAGGGAATGAAGAAGAGGTTTCGTACTGGGTCATGGAATGGAATTGGATTTAGTGGTGTTTCAATACAGCAAAACACAGTTATTAAACCTATTTTTGTTGATACCACAGAGGAGCTTTACTATAAGTACGAAGTGAAGGACAATTTTGTCATAACGAGATTTATGGTGAGTCAATCGGGTTTGCTTCAACGTCTTGTGTTGTTTGGAAATAGCACCGAATGGACGGTCATGTATACAGTGCAGAACGACTTGTGTGATGGTTATGCAAAGTGTGGCCCCAACGGAATTTGCAGAATCAATACAAGTCCAAATTGTGATTGCTTGACAGGGTTTCGTCCCAGATTTCAACGCCAGTGGCAAGTACTCAATTGGACTGGTGGATGTGTAAGAATGACACCGTTAGATTGCCAGAAGGGAGAGGGATTTGTGAAACTTACAAACGTAAAATTGCCAGACATGTTGGAATTTAAGTTCTATCACAGCATGAACCTCAAAGACTGCAGGGCAAAGTGCTTGAAGAATTGTTCTTGCACAGCATATGCTAATTCAGATATTTCTAATGGTGGTAGTGGATGTTTGATGTGGTTCGGCAAGCTGATTGATATGCGGGAATTCATTCAAGGAGAAAGTGAGCAAGATATCTATATTCGGATGCCAGCTTCAGAACTAAGTAAGTGAACCTGAAATGGACATTTCTTCACTTTTTAATGTTAACCTTCATTCGAGCATGGACATTAAACTGGTAACTAAGTCATGATTTTGAGTATTATGCTGCAAGTATCAACCTAGAATGCTTAAGGACTTTGAAAATTTTTCTTACTTATCAGTTAATGATAATTATTGAACTGCCCTAGATATGAATAACTTGAACTTGCTGGACCATGACAATTACTGCTGCATTTTGAGTTGTAGGTAAAAAATCAACAGGTGAATCAAGTTGGAAAAGTAAAAGAACAATGCTTGTGGTGGCCGCATCAACGATTTCTGTGCTGCTTGCTTCCTTTTTGGCATGGTATACGATTTGGAAGAATAGGAGAAAGAAAAGAGGTAAACAAAGTAACTCATCCGCTGTTGTTAGTATTACCCTCAGACTTAAGAAATATGGGGAACATGTTTGTGCCCTGAGCAAGTACTGCATCTAACATCATTTCTTGATAATGCATGGCAATATGTGTTAGAATTATAGTAAAGCTTGTATTTTATTTACGCTAAAGTCAGTATGTAAGTCACGTGCAGGTGCATAACAAACATATCTGCCATGCACCTGACACTGACACTGTCATTTTATATTTCAGTGCATAGTTTGTTATTTTGTTTCTTTTGCACCAAGGTAAATGGCCGACCAAGCCATCTGTCTTGTCCTATGTATGGCCACCGTGCCTTACTAGTCTGTTAGCCCCTGTTCTAATGACTTTCTCTCTCTTTCATTTTGTTATCAAAATGCACTTCTTACGCTGCAAAGTAGTAAGTGAAAGTTGGACTCATTTAAATTTCTTCCAACTTTAGATTCATAAGACTTGTTCTTTCACATGTAGGATCAGCAACAGGCAGAGAAGACCTAGAGTTACCATTATTTGATTTTGCTACCATTGCATCTGCCACCAACAACTTCTCCAATTCAAATAAAATAGGAGAAGGAGGTTTTGGACTTGTGTACAAGGTAATAGAGATGATGTCCTCTTCATTGCATAATCCATTGAAGGGAAGGGTGACCTCAGTTCTTACACACAATAATCTGCAGGGTGAGCTATTTAAGGGACAGCAAGTAGCGGTGAAGAGGCTCTCAGGGAATTCCCAGCAAGGTGTTGAAGAGTTCAAGAATGAAGTTGTAATGATAGCTAAGCTTCAGCATAAAAATCTTGTCAGACTTTTGGGCTGTTGCATTGAAGGAGATGAAAGGATGCTCATTTATGAGTTTATGCCTAACAAAAGCTTGGATTGCTTTATTTTTGGTTCGTTTGTCTAAACTCCATTCTCTTTTGCCTCAACTTCACTTGTAAAATTTTCAAAATCTCTACTCCATTGATATGTTAGTACAGAGTCCTCTGTTTTGGTCTTAAAATTATAATAAAGAAAGTACTAATTAAGATGAACTCGAATGGAATGTTATGCAGATCAAATTAAGAAAGTGATGTTGACCTGGCCAAAGCGTTTTGAAATTATTATGGGAATCGCAAGAGGACTTCTTTACCTCCACCATGATTCAAGATTGCGAATCATTCATAGGGATTTGAAGTCCAGCAATATCTTACTAGACAATGAGTTGAACCCCAATATTTCAGACTTTGGTATAGCTAAAATGTTCAGAGCTGATCAATTCGAAGCCAAAACAAAGCGAGTAGTTGGGACATAGTAAGTTTATTACAATTTTCTTGTGCAAAAAAATGCATTTCCACCATTTTTAAAGTTTATGTTTGATTTTTTTTTAGTGGTTATATGTCTCCAGAATATGCAATCGATGGGAAATTTTCAGTGAAGTCAGATGTGTTTAGCTTTGGGGTGCTTTTATTAGAGATAATAAGTGGCAAACAGAACAGAGGCTTTAACCATCCAGATCATTATCACAATCTTTTGGGACATGTGGGTACAAGTGATTAAGTACTACTTTTGCACTCTTGCATGTTTTCTCATTAACCTTTCATATATATTAAAACTGAAATGTGAAATTGCAATTTGTTTTAGGCATGGTTGTTGTGGAATGATGGCAGGGCTTTGGAGCTGATAGATCCATGTTTGGAAGATTCATGTGTTGAAGCCCAAGTTCTCAGATGCATTCAAGTAGGTTTACTATGTGCACAAAAACACTTGGAAAACAGGCCAGTAATGTCATCTGTGGTTTTGATGTTGGACAATGACGAGGTCACACTACCTCAACCACAAGAGCCTGGATTCTTCTCAGAAAGAAGTTCTTGTGATACAAATACATTAGCTTTATATGGAACATCTTTTACTAAAAATGTAGTCACCATTACTATGCTAGAAGCTAGATAAAAGATAGGGATATGGATGTAAATGGGTTATTGTTATATGGGTATCCGCAGGTACCTAACCTGATAACATAGAGTTCAAGTATCCTATATTCAATTATGGAGTGGATTCGTGTAATGCTTTTAATACCTGACTCAAGTTTGAATAAGTTTAGGGTATCACCCTAAGGATATCCTAAACTCGAACCCGATTATACATATCCATATATGTATTATATAATATTTCAATAATTTGTAATTTGTAATATTTTGATTTATTTTGTCCTTCAGATAGCACCCAATTTCATTTGTGCATCTCATGCATACTTTGACCTATATATTTGGATTAATAGGTACTAATTAGAATTATCCAAAAATTCAAAATAATTTCTTATTGCAGCCAATTAGGAATTGAGTTTTAGGGTTTTCTAGAGGCTATAAATATGTGATTTTTAGTAGCTGAATAGGACTCAAAGAGTGAATGAACAGCAGTTTTTGTGAGAAAAGAAAAGGGCTCTCCAACAAGAGAAACGAGAAGAAATTGAGGGCAACCAAAGATCGAGAATCAAAAAAGCTTTGATATTCTTTTTAGTTTTCATTTCTTTCTTGTTCTTTTGCTTTAGAAATGATCTTTTCTTTTGAAATGGTTATGTATGCTGTAAAAAAAATGATTAACTAAATTTGTTTTCTAGGATTATGGGTTATTTCATTATGGATGATGCATGGTTTTATTCAATTCTGTGCTTATTGCTTTTCACTGCTTGATCACTAGTTGAAATGTAATGGGTCTCTAAATGTAACTTGACGGAGGGAGTTTAGAATAAGCCATTATTTTGAATAGCTTATGTTCGATTCACTTCCGAGTTAGGTGATAGTTTTGTATTTAGGATAGATATATATCTAAATGCCTAAGATAGCCAAATTAGAACACGAACATAATGAACCTTTTCTAATTAATTTACATAGACATATAAAATTAGTTTTGAAAAGGTATGTGTGCAAGATCTCAATAAAGACTTGTACATAAAATGGATTCTAGGTTAGCTATGTATCCCATTAATCTAAGTTAAGGACAATGATTAAATTTAGATGAAATTTTGAAAGACACCATAATTCTAGGCTTTGAATTAATATTTTTGTGAAACCTTCACCTCTATAGACGCGTAACTAGAGGTAGACTGATGAGTGCATCAAATTCATTATTTAATGGGAGATTAAATACCTAATTAGTCTAAGTTAGACTAGATTTAAGATCGAATTTAGGTATTTTTATTTATTTTATTAGTTTAGTTTAATTTATGTTTAAATATTTATTTTAAGTTAATAATGATAGTTTTACATTATTTATATTTATTCTATGTTTTTATAGGAGTAGCATCAAAAATAATTTCAATTAGTGAAGAAATTTGCATAATGGGCTGTTGCTTTATTTGCATATGTTTCGATTTTTCAAGCATATCTCCCACTACAGAAGTCCAAATGACATGTTTTTTGGACCATTAAAACTAAGAGGTAGGGATACAACTTTAATGTTTACCACTTTGCCAATTCTGATTGGAAAGTGGTCAAAATCTTTGTCAAAATGAAAGTACTGCAGCATAAGAACAAAAAAGGGTATTTTTGTAAATTATATGAAACTTTGACTAACTTTAGAGATAAATATCTAAAGTTCTAGCACTTTATCCTCACTTCAAGCAGCTTTTTCTTCTTGTTCCCATCTTTCTTGCCCATTTCAAGTTTTCCATCTTCCATGGAAGCCACCCTTAAAACCTCCATAATCTTCTCATAGTGACCTCAAATCTCATGTTTTTGGTACACTTTTTCATAGGGTTTTTCGTTCTCTTTCACTTTTTCACCTCAAAAACCCTCAAAAAGTTTTTTCCTATGCACTTTTTCTCACTAGCTGAACATTTAAGAGAGAGAGACTTTTCAAAATAGCTTGAGAACCACCCTTGAAAGAATATTCTCTCTTAAATTCTCACTAAAGGATTCAACTACAAGTTCACCAATGTGAGTAATGAGTTAGGGTTGATTTTTAAGTTGTTGATGATGCCAATAATTAGATTTGTGGGTTGTTCTATTGTTGAAGGATATTTATTTATTTCTAGCGTGACTAGAATGGTGCAAATTAATGACTTGGAAACGGTAATTGGAAACTAGTTAGGAATAACTAGTAAAGTTTGATTTAGGAAACATCTTTTGGAATAATATTCAAGTAAATTGGGTTGGTTGTGATGCTATCGTGTGTGATAGGTTCCAACGAGACCCCACATCTCCATTTGGAGCATTAGTCGAAGTTGGAGTTGATCAAATAATCAACAAAGATAGGTGAGTGAACTTGCATTAAAATGTTTTGGGATAAATGCATATGTGTTTGATTGAATCATTTAAAATATTTTATTGGTCTTTTCTTTAAAATGTGCATGGGAACAAGCCATTGATGAAACGTTTTTATACTATGAAATGTGTAATATAATGAAACCATGTGTTCCTATATTATGTGGATATGTATGTTATGCCTTGAATGATAATGTTGTATGATAACTGTAACCGTGCATGTGCAGTGTGAGAGTGCACGTGGCGGTGCCGGTGGTGTGCGTTGTGGGAGTGCACATGTCGGTGATGATGTGGTGTGGAAGTGTACATGATGATATTGCCTTGTGCAGTGTGGGAGTGCACATGATGATTCCAGCTATGTGCGGTGTGGGACTGCACATGAGCTGATGAGTCGGTAGTTGTATACATGTTTATACATATCATAGAGAGGTTAGCGAAAATATTATGTGATTGCAATGAATGTTGAATGTTGAATGTTGAAATTGTTAATTGCTTCTAAATTGATTTTCATTGCAGCGAGAAATTCTTTGTCTTACTTGTCTTGCTTGGATATTTGCTGTATTTTCCACTCTTTTCAACTTCATTGTTGATCATAGATCCTTCACCCTAAGGGATTAAATAATCAAAGGTTGAATTAAGGGGCTTTACAAGAAATTAAGCTAAATTGCATGGTTTTAAAACGAGTGCATCATATTTTCGAAAACTTTTTGTATTGTTTACTTGTTTCATTCTTATGTTCACTCATTGAGTTTATACTCATTCTTTTCAACTTCATATTTTAGTTTTCAAGTTTGAAGGTAGTTGGATCCTAGGTAGAGGTGCTTCCCCCTAGTCATCGTACGGTAGGTTTACCAGGACACTCTATGATAATACTCATGCCAGAGTCACTCCAATGATAGTCAAGGTCTTTTGTATGTGTATATGGTTATTTAAATGTAATTCGTAAGATTTGTTGTAAACACTGTATGTTTGGTTTGCATGATAATGTCACCACAGGTTGGCAAATGGTAGTATTATTTTGTGAATGGTATATTTTTGGTTACCATGATTTATTCTTGAGAAGAAATTATTTTTGAAAACTATGAATTAAGAACTTTAGAGGTAAATGAGGGACAGATGGTCTGATGAACAAGTTTTCATAGAAAGGGTTGCTTGAGCCTAGTGGGCCATGCCTATTAGGTCAATGCACCGGTCATGGCTCGGGATTAGGGCTATGACAATTTTTTTAGAGAAATTCTATTCCTTTTTATGTACTTAGTTTTAATAATCATTTTTAATTTAATCAATCATTCAAAATCGAGTGCTTCGTAAGAATAAACTTTATTAAACATTTAATACTTAGTACGAATAGGTACAAATATCTGTGGGAAACGATACTCAACTTCTTTTTATATTACTTGTACAACCATGTGCACTTGCGTGTATTAAACCGACAACACACTTAGAGCTTTGACTTCCATTATTCCTTTGTGATATTCCTTGTCTCATCTTGTACTTGATAAGTCTATGATATAGAGTTATTTAAGCTTAATTTTGATAATCATTTGGCTTAGTTCTTGTAGTAATGTATAGAAATTAGTGAGTTTTATTTAATTATTTTAAATTAGTTAATTTAGGTGAGGCAATCTAAACTTAGCTAATTTTATGCTTTATTTGGTGTTAATATGATTAAGATAAGTTGTTATTGATTTATCTGTGCTTTTGTAAGTGTTTTATGAAAGAAGAATTCAAGTGGAAAAAGAAAAGCAATTGTAAGGTGCAAACTTCCACAGCACATGGTTAAGAATTTTGGCCATAACTATCTCTACAACTCTTTAAATGAAGTGATTCTTAAATCATTGGAAAGCCAAGAGAAAAATATACAACTTTCATGTTTACGACTTTACCAATTTCTGCCCTGAATGTGGTCAAAAATCATGTCAAAGTTAAAGCATTGTAGAAGTCCTAGAACAATTACGATTTCTACTATTTAAATGGTAAAGGCCACGGCTTTGGAGAAAGTAGGCCACGACCCACATAGACTGATGAGGAAATTTTAGTTCGAATTGAATTCTTTCTTTATCCAACTTGGCCTAACTTCAAAATACTATAAAAACAACATTACAAAAGACTTTTAAATGGGAGAACGAACACAAGATTGAAAGTTGAAAATCAAGCCACAAAGTCATTAAGGAAAAGTCTTATTGGAGCTAAAGAAGAAATTGAAGAATTCAAGAAGATTTGGAGATCAAGAATTCAACTCTTGGGTTCCTTTTATCTTTTTGTTGTTATTTTATTTTCTTGGTTTTGGTTTTGATGATTAATTTTAATTTGATGATGATGTGTGACTTGATGGGGAAATAAATTGTTTATCTAAGATTATGATTGAACTCAATAAGTAGTCTGATTTATTTATCTCTCTTTTGCTTATGTTTGTTGGATTTAAGTTGTTTATTTTATTATATTCTTAGTGCTTCTAATTGCCTAATCACCAATTAGATTGAATTGGAAACCTAGGTTAAACCTTGATAAAGGAGATTAGGTAGACCTTTAATATAATAGCGTATGATCAAATACTTTTAGTTGATTAGGTGATTTGATTTGCATATAGGGTAGACATACACTTATAAACCATATGTAGCCGAAATTAAAGCATGAACTTAATGAATCTTTCTTCAATTTAATTTACATAGACATATAGTAAATTAATTGAGAAAGGTATTTTTATGAGAAACTCGAAAGAGGTTTGTAAATAATTTAGGACTTTAGGTTAGCAACTTAATCCATTAAACTGAATTAAGAGAGAGAAACAATATTCAAATGAAGTATTGAAGGATATCATAATATAAGGTCTGATAGTTACTCGAACTTAATAAAATAATTTTGTTGATAGATTTTAGATTAGTTTTAGTTATTAGTTTCAATTTTTCTTTTTAATAATTAGGTTGTTTGGATAAGATTATGGTAATAAAATTTTAGTAGTTAGCAATCAGGAATTAACTCAATTCTCCATGGGAACGAATTCTACTTACTATTATATTACTTGTTAACAATATGTGCACTTGCATGAGAAATCAACAATAACTTTTTGGCATCATTGCCAGGGAATTGACTTTTAGTTTCTCTTGTTAATATTAATACCAAGCATTCTTAATTTTAATCTAGACTTTTCTTTTGTTTAATTTTTTAGGTACTTTTTGTCGTTGTATGCGAAGAGGCCGAAAATTGAAAATTGTTTCTTTTGATCCAGAAATTGAAAAGACTTTTCAAAGACTATAGAGGAAAAATAAAAAAGTTTCTACTCCAAATAAAACAATGGCTGATCAACTAGAGGAAGAGACCAAGTCTTTAGGGGATTATGCTGTCCCACGAATGCAAAATCTCCACTCTAGTATCTGAAGACCTCTTATTCAAGCCAACAACTTTGAAATTAAGCCATCAATCATTTAGATGATTCAGACTGTTGTTCAGTTTGGAGTTTGCCTAATGATGATCCAAATGATCATATTGTAAATTACTTAGAAATTTGCAATACATTCAAAGCTAATGGTGTTACTAATAATGTCGTAAGATTAAAGGTTTTTCCCTTTTGTCATTGAGAGATAAAGCAAAAAGTTGGTTAAATTTGCTTCCAATTAGTTCCATTAATACTTGGAATGATTTAGCTAAAAAATTCTTAGCAAAATTCTTCCTACCTGCTAAGTCAGCAAAGATGTAGAATGATATCACTTCTTTCATGCAATTTGATTTCGAATCACTATAAGAGGCTTGGGAGAGGTATAAGGATTTGATAAGAAGGTATCTTTACCATGGATTACCTAAGTGATTGCAAGTTCAGACTTTTTATAATGTTTTGTTGGGACTTTTTGAAACTACCATTGATGCTGCCGTTGGAGGTGCACTTATGAGTAAATCCATTTACGAGGCTTATAATTTGCTTGAAAAGATAGTTTCCAATAATTATCAATGGCCATATGAAAGATTCAGTACCAGAAAAATTGCTAGAATTCATGAATTAGATGTGATAAACACTGTTTCTACATAATTGGCTTCTCTCGCAAAGAAAATAGATCAACCGAGTGTTAATGCTATTTAGAACTCTTTTATGACATGTGAATTTTGTGGGGAAGGACATTCCAATGACAATTGTCCCATCTATTCTGAGTCTTGTCAATTTATTGAAAATAGGCAACAAACAATCCCTATTCCAACACTCATAAACCTGGTTGGAGGAATCATCCTAATTTTTCATGAAATAACAACCTAGGGTCTTTATTAGTAGCTAAGTCAAACTTTCCTCTTGGATTTTCATCTAGAGCCCCCATGCCAGAGAAAAAGCCTTCACTTGTCCCATCTACATCACATTCATAGCAAAGGCCTATGTATTTATGACAAAGACTGATGCCTCCATTCAAAATCAAGCAGCTTCAATTAAAAATCTTGAGACACAAATGGGCCAATTTGCCAATGCTTTAAATATTAGACTTCATAGTACCCTACCAAGTGATACTGAACCCAACCCAAGAAGAAAAGGTAAGGAACATTGTAAGGTAATCCATCTTTGCAATGGAAAAGAGGTAAGTAGTAAGGATTTAAATTCTGAAATTTCAATTCAATCTGATGAGAAAGAAATTGAAAAAGATACTGAAAAAGAAATTGTGGTTGAAAAATCTGTTGGGAATTCAAAAGAAAAATCACAATTAAAAACTACTACTACACCCCTACCACCTTTTCCTCAAAGATTTCAAAATGAAAAACTTAAAAAACAATTCTAGAGATTTATTGATGTGTTTAAAAAATTACATATTAATATTCCCTTTACTGAAGCTCTAGAAAAAATGCCAAGATATGTTACATTCTTGAAAAACATACTATCTCAAAAGAGGAAATTAGGTGAGTTTAAAACTGTTGCACTTACTAAAGAGTGTAGTGCCATCATTCAAAGTAAGCTTCCACCAAAGCTTAAAGATCCAGGTAGTTTTACTATTTATTGCACTATTGGTGCTCTTTGTTTTGCTAAATCTTTATGTGATTTGGGTGCAAGTATAAATTTGATGCCATTGTCCATTTATAAAAAAATTTGGTTTGGAAGAGATTAAGCCAACTTCTGTGACTTTACAACTTGCTGATCAATCCATCACCTATCTTTATGGTATTGTGGAAGATGTTTTGGTAAAAGTTGGTAAGTTTATTTTTCTAGTAGATTTTATTATTCTTGATATGAAGGAAGATCGTGAAATACCGGTCATTCTTGGGAGACCATTCTTGAGAACTACTCGAGCTTTAATTGATGTAGAAAAACTGACCTTACTTTAAGGGTTGAAGATCAACAGGTAACATTTAGTATTTTTAGAGCTTTAAAATTTTTCGGTGAACATGATAAATGTTTCTTAATTAATGTGGTGGATGACATAACGAATAATGTGGTGGATGACATAACGAATAATGTGTTTATTGAAAATCATCAAGATCCACTGGAAACTTCTTTGAATTCTTCATGTGATATTATTGATGAAAAAGTTCTTGAATATGCTAACTATCTTAATGCGCATTCATGTTTCCCAAGATCCAAATTTGAGTCTCTAGAATTATCAATTACAACTTCACCAATCAAACCTTCCATTGAAGAACCTCCTTCACTTGAGCTCAAACCACTACCTAATCATTTAAAGTATGCTTTTGTGGGAAATTCTTCTACACTACAAGTAATTATTTCTTCTTTTCTTTTTGATGAACAGGAAAATAAACTCTTTCGAGTTTTAAGAGACTACAGAAAAGCAATTGGGTGGAACATTGAAAACATCAAAGGAATTAGTCCATCAATTTGCATACACAAAATTCTTTTGGAAGAAAATCACAAAGTAGCCATTGAGCATCAACGAAGGTTGAATTCGATCATGAAAGAGGTAATAAAGAAAGAAACTATCAAGTGGCTTGATGCGGGTATTATCTATCCTATTTATGACAATTCATGGGTAAGTTCAATCCAATGTGTCCCTAAAAAAAAGAGGTATGACTATAGTTTCTAATGAAAATAATGAGCTCATTCCCACTAAAACTGTGACTAGATAGAGAGTATGTATGGACTATAGAAAATTGAACAAAGTCACTAGAAAAGATCACTTTCCACTACCTTTTATTGATCAAATGCTTGATAGACTAACAAGTAAGGATTTTTATTATTTGGTTATTCTGGTTATAATCAAATTGCCATTACTCCTAAAGACCAAGCAAAATCCACCTTTACTTGTCCTTATGGAACTTTTGCATTTCGTAGAATGCCTTTTGGGCTTTGTAATGCTCCAGCTACTTTTAGATATGTATGATGTCAAATTTTTTTTTATATGGTTGAAAAGTATTTATGAATGATTTTTCAGTTTTTGGGGATAATTTTGATAATTGTTTATTTAATCTTGCTAGAGTACTTAAGAGATGTGAAGAAACTAATTTAATTTTAAATTAGGAAAAATATCACTTTATGGTGCAAGAAGACATAGTCTTAGGCCATCGAGTTTCTAATAAAGGTTTAGAAGTAGATAAAGCAAAAATTGAAACAATTGAAAAACTTCCACCTCCCACCCTGTTAAAGGCATTTGTAGTTTTTTAAGACATGCTTAATTTTATAAGAGATTCATTAGTACGCCTCGCCTCGCTTCTTTACCCGGTGACTGATATATCTATTCATTACTGGGCTATTCGATTTTTCTAAAATTTCAAAACCACTATGTAATTTGTTAGAAAAGGATACTCCTTTTAATTTTGATGATGCTTGCCATGATGCTTTTGTTGAATTGAAAAAGAGATTAATTTCTGCTCATATTATCACTGTTCCTAACTGGAATATTTCTTTTGAACTAATGTGTGATGATAGTGATTATGCAGTTGGTGTAGTTTTGGGTCAATGAAAAGTGAAGATTTTGCATCCTATTTATTATGCTAATAGAACATTGAATGAGGCTCAAGCAAATTACACCACAATTGAAAAGGAGTTGCTTGCTATTGTTTTCACTTTTGTTAAATTTCGCTCCTATCTTGTTGGTAGTAAAGTAATTGTTTACGCTGACCATGTAACTATTAAATATTTAATTGAGAAAAAGATGCAAAACCACGCTTGATAAGATGGGTACTTTTGCTTCAAGAATTCGACTTAGAAATTCGAGATAGAAGAGGTACAAGAAATCAAGTGGCAGATCATTTAGCTAGATTGAAGAATGGGGAACAAATTAGGAATTCAAATGTGATCAATGAGGCCTTTCCTCATGAGCAATTGTTTCATGTCAAGAAGCAAAAAAATTTGACATGGTATGCTGATTTTGTGAACTATCACTAATTATGGCTCTAGATATGGAGTCAAACACAAAATAGCCACTACATATCATCCCCAAACAAGTGGCCAAGCTGAAATTTCAAATAGAGAAATTAAAAGAATTTTGGAGAAGATTGTTTGTCCTTCCAGAAAAGATTGGTTGAAAAAATTGGATGATGCATTGTGGGCATATAGAATTATATATAAAACTCTAATTAGGATGTCTCCTTATAGATTGGTGTTTGAAAAAGCTTGTCATCTTCCAGTAGAGCTTGAACACAAGGCATATTGGGCAATTAAAAAGCTTAATTTTGATCTTCAAACAGCCAGAGAAAAACATCTTTTGCAACTTAATGAGATAAATGAATTTCGTCAAAAAACTTATAAAAGTGCAAGAATCTACAAAGAGAAGACAAAATGATGGCATGACTAGAAAATCATAAAGAGAAGGTTTAAGCCTAGCCAACATGTTCACCTATACAATTCTCGTTTGAGATTATTTCGTAAAAAGTTAAAATCTCGTTGGTTTGGACCTTTCATTGTGATGAAAGTATATCCTCATGGAGCAGTGGAGGCAGCTAATGATAAATCAACCTTCAAAGTGAATGGGCAACAATTAAAGCACTATTACAGTGGCAATTTCGATCATTAAAGGTCCTCAATCATGCTTATCGACGCAATTTGAATCAGAGAAAATCAAGTCGAAGACTATAAATCAAGCACTTTTTGAGAGGCAATCCAAGCACTCTAACAAACTTTATTATATTATCTTTTATTTATTTTTAAGTATTTTAAATTATTAACATTTTATTTTATTTTACAAGTACATGTACAACCCTTTCATTAAAAAAATTTCATAATAAAAAATTTTTTTGAAGGGGTTAGGCTGCGGCTCCCGCTAGGGAGGCTGTGACCTCTTGCACTTGCCACAACGTGTGCTGCAGCATCTCAATTTTAGGGAATAAGGGTCTCGGCACTCATTATAGGTAGGGAGTGGCCTCGTGTTTTGTGGGCTGCCAACTTTAGGTAGACCACAAAAAAAAAAAGAAAGGGGTAGGCTGCATCATCCTCAAGGGGAGGTTGCAGCCTAGCGAAACAAATCAACATAGGCTATGGTGCTTGCTAAGTGAGGCTGCAACCTCGTGACTTTATGAAGCTAGGGTCATGACACCCACTAGGGGTAGGCTGTGGCCCTGTGTTTTGTGGGCTGCCAACTTTGGGCAACCCACACACAAAAAAAAAATTAGGAAGGGGTAAGTGTTGTTCAATTTTCTATTCACGTAAGTATAAGTAAAGAAGAGAGTAAAAGAAACACCAGATTAACATTTGAAAGTCAAGCCACAGAGTCATTAAAGGAATTTGAAAGATTCAAGGAGATTTGGAGATCAAGAATACAATCCTTGGATTTTTTATCTTTTTGTTATTCTCTTATTCTCTTGTTTTTATTATTTAAACTTTATTTAATGATGATATGTGACTTGATGGGGAATTAAATTGTTAATCTAAGGTTATGATTGAACTCAATATGTAGTCTGAATTATTTATCTCTCTTTTACTTATGTTTGATAGATTTAAGTTGTTTATTTTATTATGTTCTTAATGCTTCTAATTGCCTGATCACCAATTAGATTGAATTGGAAACCTAGGTTAAACCTTGACGAAGGAGATTTAGGTAGAAATAAAATAGCGTATGATCAAATACACTTAGTTGATTAGGTGATTTGATTTGCATAAAAGGTAGACATACACTTATAAGCCATATGTAGCCAGGATTAGAGCACAAACTTAATGAATCTTTCCTCAATTTAATTTGCATAGACATATGATAAATTAATTGGGAAAGGTATTTTTATGAGAAACTCGACAGAGACTTGTAAATAATTTAGGACTCTAGGTTAGCAACTTAATCTATTAAACTAAGTTAAGAGAGAGAGACAATAATCAGATAAATTATTGAAGAACATCATAATATTAGGTCTGGTAGTTGATTAAAGTTTCAGTTTAGTAGTTTTAATTTTTCTTTTTAATAATTTTAAAATTTGGTTGTTTGAATAAAATTAGGGTGTGTTAATTTTAGTAGTTAATAGTAGAAATTAAAAAAATTCTTTGTAGGAACGATACTCTATTCATTACTGTATTACTTGTTAACGATACATGCACTTGCGTGAGAAATCAACAACACAAACCCCCCCCCCCCTTATTTGGGCTGCCACAATAAAGAAGCCCTCACTCCCCTTATATATACCCCGCACCCCTCCAGCACACCTATCTCCTCTCTTAGTGGAAATTTATGCATTTTTCTTTCTTTTCTTTTATCCATCCCTTTCCGTCTCTCCTTTATTTTTCACATCATTGTTATTCCCTTTTCATCTTTATTCCTCCTTACCCATTGCCCAAACATATGTTCAACATGTTTGCTCTAAATATCAAGTAAGTTTTAATATTTTTGTATTTATTTTTTTTCTTTTTCTCTTCTCTTTTTCTTTCTTTACTTTTTTCTTCCTTTCTCTTTTCTTCTTCTATTTTTATTATTGTTGACTTCCTTCATATTTTTATTTTGTTGGAAATTTGTGATGGGAATTGATGATTCTTGAGACATTGTGCTTAATTATATGGGTATGATAGGTTGTTTGGTTTTGTGCTTTAAATTTCAAAGATAAGTTGAAATTGGGGAATATGGGTAAGTTTCTTGATTTTAAATTATTTTTTATATGCCTTGTAGTCTAAAAGTATTGTAATTAGTGGATTTTTACTTGATACTATGGGCATTATTTTATGATAAGAAGACATATGAACTAATATTGTTGATGGTCTATTGTGTTTTGTTGGTACCTTTCTTTTCTTTTCTTTTGGTTGAGAATGAATTGTAGGAAATTTGAGAATGGCACCCAAAGGATCAAGACAAAATTCCACTGGTGTCACGACCCGGAACCTCCCTCGGGCCCATGACAATCGTCGCGATGTCCCAATTGACACTCATTACTCGAAATGCCAATCAAAACCCCGCAAGGCTTACATATCAGTTTCTTGCCTTTTCTGTGAGCAATCGTTTTTAAACATTCCATTTTAAACAATTTCTAGTAGTTTCCTGCTCAAGTAAATCAAAAGACAAAAATATTTTAAAAGGATTTATAGATAAATATCACTATTCAAAATATTGATTAAAATATAGCATTTTTTTTATATAAAACAATATTTATAGAAACACATGTAAGAAATCTTTTGTAATGTGTAAGTAAAATAAATTCACACATACAAAAATTTACAAAGTTATAATGTACAATAATGGTTACAATAACAAGTGGCCCAAAATACACCCAGTGTTAGTGCTAGAAACCTACTGTCTGTGTGGTAGAGATGTCAACTGGAATCATCGACAAAATAGGGTATCTACAAGCTACCACAGACCTGAAATGTTTAGAAAGGAGGTGGGTGAGATTTTGCAATCCCAATGAGTAAACAAACATTATCATAAATATATAAAGGCGAGTAATAGGGAGACAAGTTTAAACAACAAATCACAAACTATTTCATAATGTTTTCAATTTATTTCTTAAACCATAAAATACTTGTAATCTACCAAAACAGTTATTAAGGCTTATGTTTTTTATAAAAGAAAACAAGACTCAAGCCAAAACTAATCCTCGAGGATACCTTGGCCGAGGCATCTAACCGAGTCCGCCAAGGTTGTTATAACATTTACATGTGAAACACATTTTTATTTTTAAAACAAGCCGTTCCTTGGCATTGGCCGAGTTACACATTCACGTGGGGGTTCGACGTGAAGTGAACTCTAATACTACCTCGGGAGTTTCCCTTCTCGCCTCTACAACCGGAGTAACTATATAACCGGGTTTATCGTGCCCCTCTAATAGGCAGTCCACGAAAACTCGTCACTGCAGTGACTAACCCACCAATTTTAATAAAATTTTGACAGTATAACGTGACTTTTATTTATTTATCCAGTCTGCATAGTAAAAACAACTTACATAAATTTCCCAATGCACTTACAAAATATTGCCACATATACTTATATCTCATAAGCCATTCATAGGAAACTATATAATTTTTAAGACAATTAACAGCCTCCAATTATTCAATTTCATAATCAACACAATATATATTTTTTTGTCACATTTATTTCTAAAACATCAAAAATCCTGTTTTAATCTCATTTTCGTTTCATAAAATACATAAAGAGCATTTTTAAAATAACTCTAGATAATTCACAATAATAATAGGTTTACCCACCATTTGTACAAACTAATTACTTTTTAGGTGCCCCGATAACTACTCGTCGGGTACGATTTCTTTGCCTTTACCGGAAGGCTCTCCTCCTAAACACATTGCAAAAATTTACTCAATTCATCACATTAATGCTAAATCACTATATATTTGACTTAAATCCTATACTAATGCATGGTATGAAATGCAATAGCCAAAAATGGCTTAAACGCGGTATTAACCTATTTTTAGCACTTTACCCGATAAATTGCTAACGCGCTCCATTTTAACTCTAAATCGTCCCATTCTCTCTCCAACATTTCTAAACATTAAATATCATCCAATAACTTTCTAAAGTCACCAAAATCAGTTCACTTTCCTCCTTGGAAAATTCAGCCAAAAATGGGACATTAACTCGGTAAATTTTCTACTTTGTTTTTCTATCACATTTAACCATTTTTCATCATTTTCTTTTCATTTTTCTTAGAATAAAAATCAGATCATCATCATTGTACCTCATTGCATATTCGGCCAAGGGTGGGTATTGTGAAATTTAATGCTTTCTTGCCCAATTTAATTTCTAAACACATTTAACTAACTAAAACTACCAATTTAACGAAAAATCAAAACCAAAAAATTTCAAAATCTCTCCCCTAGAATTTCGTCCAGCCCTTGATGTCAATTTTAGATCTCTCTCCTCAAGCATGCTAAATGGAAACAAAGGTATAAGAAAGGTAGAAATCAATCTAAAGTCAAAAAATCTTACCGTTAGACGCGTAAACGGGCGAAAAACGTGAATTCCCCTTTGAATTTTCTTGTTTCTCTTTGGTTTTTCTTTTTTTCTTCCTTTCCTCTCTATTTTCTCTCTTGTTCTCCCTTATGGCCGGCCAGCACTTAAAATGGGGTTTAAATGGGCTGACTTTTCATTAAAATAATATTATATCATTAAAAAAATACCACGTGTCACTTTCCCATTGGCCCATTTTTAAAATTTCATCCATTTGTTTCCAAATTTTCACCATACACTTGTCCCACATACTCATAGCTTAGATAAAATTCTCAGACTTATCCAAAGTCTCGGTGGAGTAATTTTTAAAATTTACATTTTTACCCCCGTAAAAGTGAAAAATTATATTTTTGCCCAAAAAACTGAAAAATCGCCCATCGACATATTTTTCATCCCTTATACTCATACCATTCTCCAATTTGTCAAATTTGATCTAAATTCTCTCAAAATCTCAAATTTTATTCGCGAGTGGTAAAATTACAATTTTACCCCTACACTCCAAAAATCACCAAAGATAAATTTTTTCACTTCCTATCATTAAATTATACTCCAAATAGTTAATCTTGGTCAAAAATTTCACTCCATGATCAAATTATTATCTTAGGTTGCAAAAGACGATTTTGCCCCTGAACATCTAAATTTCCAATTTTACCCCAAATGAACCCTCGAACTCCGAACAATCATTTTTAGTCATTCCTGGACTGTAAAATATTAAATTTCATCATACGATTCCTATTTGAACTAGTTTGAGGTTAAATCAACTCAAGTGTATCGTTATGTATAATACCGGGTTTCGTCTATTTTTAGGTGCTTTCCTAGCATAATAACATGCTACTCAGTGCATGTATGTCATGACATGTGTTTATAGGGTTGGGTTTTACAACTAGTACGTTTGATCATACTCAATTTGTGTCAATTGATGCTGTGGCTAGACACACAAGTTCTCTTGCAAAAAAATTGCAATACTCGAACGAGGACTGGATCAAGGGTTGATTAGACACCTTGACATTCCACCAATAATTGATGGCTACCACTAGCAAAAATTTTGTGCCTCGCCAGCAGTTGCAAGTATCCCTTTGGTAAGAGAATTTTACTCTAACACTGTTGAAGCTACTAATGGTTTTGTTTTTGTGAGAAGTAAATTAGTTCCATTCTCGATCTATGCCATCAATGAATTTTATGAAACTCGTGATATTGAAAACAATGGATATGGTTAATATTAGGCTAAGCATAAGAATTGGGATGATATTATTAATATACTCTATGATAAGGGTGCTTAATGGCGATTCTTCAATAATGCACTAGTTTCATTCAAAAGGACTGTGATGAAACCAACTTCTAAGATATGGTTGTATTTTGTTGCTTCCAAATTACTTCCTACCACATATACTAGTGATGTCACAAAAGATCGAGTCATTCTCATTCATTTAATCATGACTAGATGCAAAATTGATATTGGTCACATAATTTACAAAAGCCATGACTCACACTGCAAAATCAAAGCGTGAAGGCTTGTGGTTCCCTTCTATGATTACAGTTATGTGCAAACAAGCTGGTGTACATTGGGATGTTAGTGAGGAGTTATTGCACCCTAAACTTTCAATTGATCTTAATCTCATCCTTAGACAATCTCAAACTGCTACTAGGGGTAGTTCTTCTTTTACACATCATCCTCCACCCTCTCGACCAAGGCACCAACAATTGTCAATAACCTAAAAAATTGAGAACCTTGAGCACCTAGTTGAGAACCTTGGACAATAATTTGAGCAACACATGGCTTATCAAAGCTAATGTAATCAACATATGGACCACATATTTTGAGCTTATGGTGCTTTTATGGGAATGGATATGTCTACTTTTCCACCGGCACCTAATCTTCTTATCGGTGCTAATGAGATAGAAGAAAATGAGGATAATGATGTAGAGGATGATGGTGACGAGGAAGAAGATCAAAGCTTCTCCAGATTCATCTAACCATCAAAGGAGTATTATTTACCTTTCTTTTATTTTTTCTAATATTAAGGACAATGTTTAGTTTAAGTTTGGCGGGGTTAATTTATTTTTGTGGTGGTGAATATTCTATTAAAGTTTTAAATTTAATTTTACTTGTATGCATATTTATTTTTATAAATAATTTAAGATTAGTTGGTAAATGAATTTATTACTTGTTTGAATTTTAGGAATCTACAATAAAGTTGTGCCAATTTTTTTCGATGATTTCTCCATCTAATGATGATAACTAGTTGTCTTGAATTCTTAGCTTCTGGTTAATTGGTTTTTGTGTGGATTCATCCTAAATGCTTTTATTAAGTATCATTGTTAGAATGTGATTTTCACAATTTTGAGCACTGTATCTTTTACTTTGAATTATTCTAAATATCTAAAGAAGATTTATATTCATGTGAATTTTAGATTATGTCATAAATTTTAGAATTTGCTTGATTTTTTCTCGAAGTGAAATCCTAGGTAATACTTAGTTAGGGAGATGATTTAAGCCATCTTTGGACTATTTGAGCCTAAAAAGCCTACCTTGTTAAATTTGTAATCCTAGTATATCCCTTTTGAGCCTAATTTCCCTTTTCTTTATTTAACTACATAATAATTGAGCTTAGCCTTAAAATTAATTTTTCAATTTTACAACCCTCACTTCTAAGCATGTATATTATTTTAGGAAATATTGATTGAGCTAAATGTTAAAAAAGTTGGAAAGGTGATGCTGATGTGAAAAAAAAATAAAGTTCAAAATGTGATAAATAACCCCACTACATACAATACAAAGAAAATAAGTTTGGGGGTGTGGAATTGTTAAAAAAAATGTGTTGAAAAAAAAAAGAAAAGTTCAAACGTGGAAGAAAAGGTGTACTAGGAGAAGGAAAATGGAGCTTTATATATAGGTCCTAAAATAATTATGTGCTTAGGGTGATTTGAGCTACAGTAATATCCTTTATCCTACCTTGACCCTAACCATACATTACAAACTTTATAAAGTCCTATTAATGCCTAACTTTGTATTAGTCTACATTAATGGGAGAGAAAGATGAAAAGTAAACCTAAGGAATTTATTACTAATTTAAAATTTGTATTGGCATAAACTTATCTGGATATCATGATACTTTTGGTAAAAGATTCACACACACACAGAAATCCATTCGAAAATGTGCTTACATTAGAATTGAAACGTGTATTTAAATTATGTCTATATTTTTCCTTAGGTTAATGATTGATAGACATACTTTTGAAGAAATTATAGAGAATCATTGAGTTAGTGCACTTTATCTCTGGTAGTAATAGTAATAGTAGTAGTAACTATATTTATTTTAGTTTTCATTAATTGAATTTGATTTTCATAAGTCAGTTTCTTTTCTATGTTTTGCTCGAGGACTAGCAAAATATTAAGTTTTAACTTGTTTTCTATGTTTGCTCGAGGACTAGCAAAATGTTAAGTTTGGGAGTGTGATAACTCTATGATATAGAGTTATTTAGGCTTAATTTTGATAGTAATTTAGCGTAGTTCTTATAGTAATGCATAAAATTAGTAGTTTTTATTTAATTATTTTAAATTATTTAATTTAGGTGAGTTAATCTAATCTTAGTTAATTTTATGCTTAATTTGGTGTTAATGTGATTAAGATAGGTTGTTATTGATTTGTTTGTACTTTTGCAGGTGCTTGATGAAAGAAGAATTTTAGTGGAAAAAGAAGAGCAATTTCAAGGTGCAGACTTTCATTGCATGTGTTTCGATATTTTGGCCATAACTCTCTCTATAGAACTCTAAATGAAGTAATTCTAGATCATTGGAAAGCTAAGAGAAAAAGATACAACTTTCATGTTTACCACTTTACCTAGTTTGGCTTGGAATGTGGTCAAAACTTCTGTCGAAGTTGAAACACTGCAGTAGTCCTAGAACAATTACGATTTTTACTATTTAAATGGTCAAGGCCAAGGCTTTGGAGAAAGTAGGCCATGGCCCACATATTCTAATGAGGAAATTCTAGTTCGAATTGAATTCTTTCTTCACTCAACTTGGCTTAAATTCAAAGCACTATAAAAACAACCTTTTGAAGGACTTTTAAAAGGGAGAACGAAACAACAGATTGAGAGCTGAAATCAAGCCACAAAGTCATTAAAGAAAGGTCTCATTGGAGCTAAAGAAGAAATTGAAGAATTCAAGAAATTTGGAGATCAAGAATTCAACTCTTGGGTTCCTTTTATCTTTTTGTTGTTATTTTGTTTTCTTGGTTTGGGTTTTGATGATTAACTTTAATTTGATGATGATGTGTGACTTGATGGGGAGCTAAATTGTTTATCTAAGATTATGATTGAACTTAATATGTAGTCTAATTTATTTATCTCACTTTTGCTTATGTTTGATGGATTTAATTTGTTTATTTTATTCTGTTCTTAATGCTTCTAATTGCCATACATAGCCAAAATTAGAGCATAAACTTCATGAATCTTTCTTCACTATAATTTGCATAGACATATAGTAAATTAATTGGGAGAGTTATTTTTATAAGAAACTCGACAGAGACTTGTAAATAATTTGGGACTCTAGGTTAGCAACTTAATCCATTAAAATAAGTTAAAAGAGAGAGACAATATTCAAATGAAGTATCGAGGGATATCATAATCTTAGGTCTAGTAGTCACTAGAATTTAATAAAGTAAATTTGCGAATAGATTTTATATTAGTTTTAGTTATAGATTTTATTTTATTAATTTAAATTTTCCTTTTTAATTTTAATTGTTTAGTTAAAATTAAGGTGTGTTAATTTTAGTAGTTAGCAATAAGAATTAATTCAATTCTCTATGGGATTGACACTCTACTTATCTCTATTTTATCTTTGCGATACGTGCACTTGCGTGAGTAAAAAATTGAACAACAAGTTTTTGGTGCTGTTGCCGGGGAATTCATTTGTAATTATTTCTTGTTAATATTATTAATACCAAGCATTCTTAATTTAAATCTAGACTTTTCTTTTCTTTAATTTTTCAAGTACTTTTGGTCGTTGTTTGCGAAGAGCTCGAAATTTGAAAATTATTCCTTTTGATCTAGAAATCGAAAAAAAATTTTGAAGACTTCGGAGGAAAAATGAAAAAGTTTCTGCTCCAAGTAAAATAATGGCTGATCAACAAGAGAAGAGACCAAGCCTTTGAGGGATTATGTAGTCCCACAAGTATAAAATCTCCACTCTAGTATTCGAAGACCTCCTATTCAAGCCAACAACTTTGAAATTAAACCATCAATCATTCAGATGATTTAGATTGCTGTTCAGTTTGGGGGTTTGCCTAATGATGATTCGAATGCTCATATTATAAATTTCTTGAAAATCTGTGATACATTCAAGGCTAATGGTGTTATTGATGATGCCATAAGATTGAGGCTTCTCCCTTTTTCATTAAGAGATAAAGCAAAAAGTTGGTTAAATTTGCTTCCTGCTGGTTCCATTAATACTTGGGATGATTTGGCTAAAAAATTCTTAGCAAAATTCTTCCCATCTGCAAAGTCAGCGAAGATGTGGAATGATATCACTTCTTTCATGCAATTCGATTCTGAATCACTAGATGAGGCTTGGGAGAGGTATAAGGATTTAATAAGAAGGTGTCCTCACCATGGATTATCTAAGTGGCTACAAGTTCAAACATTTTATAATGGTTTGCTGGGACTTTTTAGAACTACCATTGATGCTGCCACTAGAGGTGGACTCATGAGTAAATCCATTGATGAGGCTTATGATTTGCTCGAAGAGATAGCTTCTAATAATTATCAATGGCCATTTGAAAGATTGGGTATAAGAAATATTGCTGGAATTCATGAATTAGATGTGATGAACACTGTTTCTACACAATTGACCTCTCTTGCAAAGAAAATAGATCAACTGAGTGTTAATGTTGTTTAGAACTCCTTTATGACATATGAATTTTGTGGGGAAGAACGTTCCAATGACAATTGTCCCATCTATTTTGAGTCTTGTCAATTTATTGGAAATTAGCAACAAACTAATCCCTATTCCAACACTTATAATCCCGGTTAAAGGAATAATCTTAATTTGTCATGGAATAACAACCAAGGGTCTTCATCCGCAGCTAAGTCAAACTTTCCTCTTGGATTTTCATCTAGAGCCCCTATGCCAGAGAAAAAGCCTTTAATGGAGGATATGTTTATACCGTTCATAACAAAGACTGATGCATTCATGACAAAGACTGATGCATTTATAACAAAGACTAATGCATTTATGATAAAGACTGATGCCTCCATTCACAATCAAGCAGCTTCAATTAGAAATCTTGAGATACAAGTAGGCCAACTTGCCAATGCTTTAAATACTAGACCTTATGGTACCTGACCAAGTGACATTGAACCTAACCCAAGAAGAAAAGGCAAGGAACATTGTATGGCAATCACTCTCCGTAATGGAAAAGAGGTACGTAAAGAGGTAAGTAATCAAGTGTTAAATTTTGAGATTTCAATGCAATCTGCTGAAAATGAAATTGAAAAAAATGCTGAAAAAGAAATTATGGTTGAAAAATCTATTGAAAATTCAAAAGAAAAATCACCATCTGCACCCACACCTCTACCATCTTTTCCTTAACGTTTTCAAAAGCAAAAACTTGACAAACAATTCTAGAGATTTCTTGAGGTATTTAAAAAACTACACATTAATATTCCTTTTGCTGAAGCTTTAGAACAAATGCCAATTATCTCGAATTCTTGAAAGACATCCTAACCAAAAAGAGGAAATTGGAAGAGTTTGAGACAGTTGCACTTACTGAAGAGTGCAGTGCTATAATCCAAAATAAGCTTCCACCAAAGCTTAAAGATCTAGGGAGTTTTTCTATTCCTTGCACTATTGGTAATTTTAAAATTTCTAAAGTTTTATGTGATTTAGGTGCTAAAGTTTCAATAATGCCTTTGTCTATTACCAGAAATCTTGGATTTCAATAGTACAACCTACTACAGTTACCTTGCAATTAGCAGACAGAATAATCAGACACCCAATCGAGATTATAGAGGATGTTTTACTTAAAGTTGGGCATTTATACATTTCGGTGGACTTCGTTGCGCTTGAGATTGAAGATGATGTTGAAATTCCTCTTATTTTGAGAAGACCATGCTTAGCTACCAATGAAGCAATTACTGATGTGAAGATGGGCAAAATAACTTTTAGAGTTGGAGAAAAGAAAGTGGTATTTAATTTGTTCAATGTAACTTAGTATCCCTATATAGGTTGCTATAAAGTGGATTTAGTCAATAAGGGTAAAGGTAAGCCTATTCCACCACATTCAACAACGTAGGTGCCAACGCTTGAGACAAAACCACCACCACCACTTTCCAGCTATCTTGATTTTGTGGTTGGACAACGAGTAGTATTTTTTGATTCACAACTCCATCTTTTGCCATGGAATCTTAGACCATGTTGGGGGAACACCTTTAAGGTGGTCAAAATTCATCTTTATGATGATATTGAAATTTATAGTGGACTTACCGGAGTAGCCAAGGTTAATAAAGAAAGTCTCGAGCCGTCTAAAGTAGTGCAGAAGGGGGTACCATAGTCAAGCTAGTGACTACAAAGAAGAGCTTTTTAAGAGACAACCCAAGCACTCTAACTTACTTTATTTTATTTTATTTTATTTATTTTTATTTTTATTATTAGATTATTAATACTTTTTTTACTTATGCAAGTACATTTAAAAAAAAATTCAAAAACATTTAAAAAAAACTTTAAAAAAAGTTCAAAAAGAATTAAAAAAAAAGGTGGTAATCCTTGGCTTCCCGAACAACAAATCACATGAGCAACAGCTCACTAGGCTCGAAGCCACGACTCAATTAACAAAAAAATAAAAATAAAAAGCTAGTGGGGCTGCACCCTTATAGGTTTCCTGATAGTGGGCTGCGACTCCCCTCAGAGGTAGGCCGCGGCCCCCTTTTGCTGTGGGCTGCCAACATTGGGTAGCCCATTTACCATAACCTCTTTATTGGGCTGCCAACATTGGGTAGCCCACTGACCAAACCCAATTCCCTTTTTTTTTTTATTTGGACAGCCTAATACCCACTACCCACTACCCACTAACCAAACCCAATCCCCTCTTGTTTATTTAGGCCACCCATTACCCAATAAAGCCCCTATTTTCTTTTTAGTTATTTTTATTTTATTTATTTATTTCTACATTAACTTTTATTTATTTTCTTTTTGTAGTTAAAAAAATAAAAAAAAATTCCTCCTAAAAGGTGAGAATGACGTAGATGACAAAAGGACGAGGAGGATTCGAGCTTCTAAAAAATTCATCCAATAATCAGGGGAGTATTCTTTACCTTTCCTTTATTTTTTTCTAATATTGAGGACAATGTTTAGTTTAAATTTGGAGGGGTGAATTTATTTTTCTTGTGGTAAATATTCTGTGAAAGTTTTAGATTTAATTTTACTGACATGATTATCTAGATTTATAAATAATTTAAGATTAGTTGGTATATGAATTTATTATTTGTTTAAATTTTAGAAATCTAGAGTTAAGTTGTGCTAATTTTTTCGATGATTTCTTATCCATTGATGATAACTAGTTGTTTAAAATTCTTAGCTTTTGGTGAATAAGGTTTTTGTTTGGATTCATGCTAAATACTTTTGTTAAGTATTATTGTTAGGATGTGATTTTCATAATTTTGAGTACTATATCTTTTACTTTGAATTATTCTGAATATCTAGAGAAAGTTTATATTGATGTAACTTTAGATTATGTCATGAATTCTAAAATTTGCTTAATTTTCTCTTGAGGTGAAATCCTAAGCAATACTTAGTTAGGGACATGATTTAGGCCATCTTTGGACCATTTGAACTTAAAAAGCCAACCTTATTAAATTTTTATCCCTAGTACACCCCTTGTGAGCCTAAGTTCCCTTTTCTTTGTTTAACTACATAATAATTGAGCTTAGCCTTAAAATTAATTTTTCAATTTTGCAATCCTCACTCCTAAGCATGTATATTGTTTTAGGAAATATAAATTGAGTTAAATGTTGAAAAAGGTGAAAAGGTGATGTTGATGTGGAAAAAAAAGTTCAAAATATGAAACCCCATTACCTACAATATAAAGAAAATAAGTTTGGGAGTGTGAAATTGTCGAAAAAGAATGTGTTGAATGAAAGAAAAGTTCAAATGTGGAAAAAAATGTGTACTTGGAAAAGGAAAATAGAGCTTTATGTATAGGTCCTAGAATTATTAATACCCTAGATTAATTATGTGCTTAGGGTGATTTGAGCCACATTAATATCCTTTATCATAACTTGACCCTTGCCATACATTACAAGCTTTATAAAGTCCTATTGATCCCTAGCTTTGTATTAATCTACATTAGTGGAAAGAGAGATAAAAAGTAAAGCTATGGAAATCTAATACTAATTTGAAATTTGTGTTGGCATAAACTTATCCGGATGTCATGATATTTTTGGTAAAAGATTTCACACACACACATGAAAATCCATTCGAGAATGTGCTTGCATTAGAATTGAAACACGAATTTGAATGAGGCCTATATTTTTCCTTTTGTTAATGATTGATAGACATACTTTTGAAGAAATTATAAGGAATCATTCAGTTGGTGCACTTTATCTCTGGTAGTAGTAGTAATAGTAGTAGTAGCAGCAGCAGTAGTAGCAGTAGTAGTAGTAGTAGTAGTAACTATATTTATTTGAGTTTTCATTAACTGAATTTGATTTTCGTAAGGTAGGTTCTTTTCTATGTTTTGCTCGAGGACTAGAAAAATACTAAGTTTGGGGTTTGATAACTCTATGATATAGAGTTATTTGAGCTTAATTTTGATAGTGATTTAGCTTAGTTCTTGTAATAATGCATAAAAATTAGTAGATTTGATTTAATTATTTTAGATTAGTTAATTTAGGTGAGTCAATCTAATCTTAGTTAATTTTATGCTTAATTTGATGTTAATATGGTTAAGATAGGTTGTTATTAATTTATTTGTGTTTTTGTAGGTATTTGATGAAATAAGAATTTTAGTGAAAGAATAAGAGCTATTTTAAGGTGCAGACTTCCACTACATATGTTTTGGTATTTTGGTCTACAGAGCTCCAAATGAAGCGATTCTTGAACCATTGGAAAGATAAGAGAAAAAGCTACAACTTTTATGTTTAACACTTCACCCAGTTCAGCTTGAAAGATGGTTAAAAATCTTGTCAAAGTTGATGCATTGTAGCAGTCCTAGAGTAATTACGATTTCTGTTAATTAATTAGGCAAGGTTGTGACTTACATAGTCTGATGAGAAAATCCTAGCTGAAATTGACTTCTTTCTTCACCCAACTTGGCCTAACTTCAAAGCCTATAAAAACAACCTTTTAGAGGAGAAAAAAAAATAACAAAGAAACACCAGATTAACAGTTGAGAGTCAAGCCACAAAGTCATTGAAGCTAAGAAGAATTTGTAGGATTCAAGGAGATTTGGAAATCAAGAATACAATTCTTGAGTTTTTCTATATTTTTGTATTATCTTATTTTCTTGGTTTTGTTTTTAAAGTTTAGATTTTAGTCAATTATAATGTGTGACTTGATGGGGAACTAAATTGTTAATCTAAGATTATCATTGATCTCAATACGTAGTATGAATTATTTATCTCTCTTTTACTGATGTTTGATAGATTTAAGTTGTTTATTTTATTCTGTTCTTAATGCTTCTAGTTGACTGGCCACCAATTATAATGAATTGAAAACCTGGGTTAAACCTTGATAAAGGAGATTTAGGTCGACCTTGAATAGAATAGCATATGATCGAATACACTTAGTTAACTAGGTGGTTTGATTTACATATAGGGTAAACATACACCTATAAGCTATACATAGCCAAAATTAGAGCACAAACTTAATGAATTTTTCTTCAATATAATTTGCATAGATATATAGTAAATTAATTGGGAGAGGTATTTTTATAAGAAACTCGATAGAGACTTATAAATAATTTAGGACTCTAGGTTACCAACTTAATCCATTAAACTAAGTTAAAAAAGATAGACAATATTCAGATGAAATATTGAAGGATATCATAATCTTAGGTATGTTAATCACTAGAAGTAAAATTTGCTAATATATTAGTTTTAGTTTTTAGTTTGTTAACTTAAATTTTTCTTTTATAATTTTAATTGTTTAGATAAAATTAAGGTGTGTTAATTTTAGTAATTAACAATAAGGATTAATTCAATTCTCTATGGGATCGACACTCTACTCATCTCTATATTATCTTTGAGATATGTGCACTTGAGTGCGTAGAAAATCAACAACAGTATGGATAACCACTTGATTTGTTGTGATGTCAAATGGTTTTAGAAATGTTGATTTGTAATCTAGTATATGTAAACATGAATATTACATATTAGTTTTCATACGGGGAACAAGCCTTTATTGTTGGAAATTTCATTTCAAATGTGTGATACATAACTTGTATCTATTTTGAATGGTAGTAACTGACTGAGTATTATGCTATGAAATGTTTGGCTATGTATGGGTTGAAATGTTTGTTATCATTTGTGAAAATTGCATGCTAACTAAATTTAGAACAAATTTGTGTGTGGGCTAAAATGCCTTAGCATATTTTGGAATGACATGCCTTAGCACATTTGGGATTTTTTGTATATATCATGTTTAGAATTATACATTTTAGTATATTAGAATTTGTATATGTGGATACATATTGGAATCACTCGAATGCCTTGCATGTTTGATTCCTTATCCTTACATGTTTTGATACATGTCCTTGTATGTTTCGTTATGTGTCGTGGCACGTATTGGATTATTGGACTAATTGGTTGATGGATTAATTGGGTTGATGAACACGTTTTGTAAGCTTAATATCATACTTGGATCCACATCGCATTATGTTGGATACATACTTCGAATGTTTGGAATATAGTGTGAATTTGCTGATAATATTGAAGCATTATTCTTGTGTTGTGATTGAGTCACTCGTAATGTACTATTAGACATTTGAACTCTTTACATAAACCATGTTGTATATAAATTACACCTTGAGGATGTGTCAATTTGGATATTTGAAACACATTGAGTAAAATTGTGGTTGTGGATGAAAAATAGAGATGTGAGGATCAACCATTACATTTTAAAGGGTCAATCTTTAGCCATCAAAACACATGAACAATGTTTTATTTTAGGGGAGGGTCCACCCCTACACTCCAAAAGGTCTATCTCTATAAAGTCATGGGCACTATGTTGGTTACTTAAGCCTTGTCTATGGAAATTTGGTTGAGAAATTTTAGACCGAGAGTCTAGGGACTTCATGTAGAATTTTATCTTATGGAAGTAAGGTTGAGAACACTTGATTGCCTTGAAAGGTTATTGTTGATATATTATCTAAAATTGCATAATCTTTGAATTTTGCTTACGAACTACTCCCCTGGTTGGCTTTTTCCCCTTCCTTCTATTTGCTCATTAAGATTTTATATCTTACACTCGTGGATTATTTTGTTTACAGATTAGTAGATCTTTTGGGTGGCGTACTTGTGGAGTCCTTGGTTCGTGACACTTTAGAGGTAGAGGAAATAAGGGCTAGTAGGCCCTCGGCCCTCCCTAAAAGTTTTGAAATTTTTATAACAACTTTTATTTTTTTGAAATTTTATAATTTTGCCCCTACAATAATTTTATAACATACCTTTATTTTTTTTAGAATTTTATAATTTTGTCCCTACAATAAGTCTATAATTTTGTCCTTTTATTTTATAGTTTTATAATAAACCAATATGTCATTTGAATTTGTGTTTATCTTGCATCTTATGAAAGAATTGTTGGAGATAAGAAATGACCTTTCAAAAGTTTACAACTTAAGTCTCAAGACATACTATATGCAATTCATTTAGTATCGCTTACTAAAAAGCACCTCCAACAATTAAGAGAAGATGGTTGGGAACCTTTGCTTGTGTCAGTGAAGAAGTTTTGTGAGAGATATGAAATTGGGATTCATGACATGGGGGCTAGATATAAATTAGGCAAATGTCATCTTCAAAAGGATCATGCCACAATTGAGCACCATTGTCAAGCTGATTTGTTTCTAGTTGCTATTGACTCACTCTTACAAGCATTGGATTTTAGATTTAATAAGAATGTGGTGGAGTTGCTCATTCCTGGCACATCTTGGGACTTTCAGAATAATTTCAAATCATTTGATGTTGATTTGATGACTTTACTAATAATGGTAAAATGCATCTAAGCTATTAATTGGTTCTATTCAAGTTTGACATTCTTCATAATCAGGCTTTGAAAAATGTATCTACACTTTCTAAGCTATATCAAGTGTTAAAGAAGACAAAAATATCAAAAGTTTATTTCCTCATTGACAAATTGATCCAGCTTGTCTTAACTTTTTCAGTTTCCACTACAACATCAGAGCATGCATTTTTTGCTATGAAACTCATTAAGAAATAGACTCGTAATAAAATGTGAGATGATGATTTTAGAAATTCGTTAATCAATCTCATTGAAAAGGAAATCATTCAAGGCTTTGACATTGATTCAGGGACAGATGCCTTTAACTTTATGAAAGATTGTCGAGCTCAATTAAAGATGTCCAAGCTTAATATGCAATAGTTGTTAAAAAATATCTTTTTTTTTTGTACTCAACACATAGTTGGAGTTATTTGTGTAATTTTCATATGAATATTTTTCATCTAAATTACTTTATATTTTTTTCAAACATTGAACTTCTAATATGACTATTTTATAGACATTGTCTTTGCCCCCTTAATCGCAAAACCTTGACTCCGCCACTATCACACTTGGTAGGTCACCGCGAAAGCATCCAATACATATATACCTTGAGTCCTATCACTCCGCTAGTCGTGTCATGTTTTGCTTTGGATTTTATACTACAAGTATACATTGTTTTTAGCCAAGGAAAGGCATGGGATGATAAATAAACTATATTTTGCATCCAGTTATGTTTACAACAATATGAAATTATATGACTGTTTAGAAAGGTTGTAGAACTTGTGATCCTACATGAACATGTGAGGCAACTGAAATTTCTTTGTTGATTATATACATAGAAAGAGAGATTATATACACATTTTAAGGATTACATTTGTTGGTCATCATTTGGATGTTGGTTAAAGGCTTACTTGGGTTAGGCGAGTTCTCTCGTTAGCCCTATGAGTCGATCATGGACCCCAAATTTGAATCGTAAAAATTACCCTTGAAGTTTTTACCCTTTTTCTGAAAATTTTAACTCCCCTTTTTTAATAGTATCTTCGACACATGGAAGAAAAAATAACAAGGCAACTATTAATACTATGAGACCCTTTATTATGTCATTTACAATATCTTTTTCCAATCACATCTGATGATGATAAAACATGTCCTTCAAGCAATTTATCTTCTTATCTTCGGCAGATGTTCAAAAATCTGATCTACTTATGTTAAATCAAATGTAAATTGCCTACTAGTAAACTTTTGATTGTTTTGCTTTCCTATATAACCTATTTTACAATTCTATTTTGGTTTAAATTAACCAATCTTGGCATGTTTGAGAGTTATTAATCACCAATTTAGACAAAACTCACTTCAAAATCCTTTTCCATAGCACTATCTTTTTCTCCTTGTTAACCTCATTGGTTGCAAAGTAAGATGACCTAAGTTGGCATTTTCTTTGTTTTTTTTTTTTAATTAGAAGGATAGAAATTCAAACGTTGCTCTCTAAATAAAGAATCATATATTAATCAATGAATCAAATGCTCAGATGCATTTTCTTTATTGTTCTTCTTGAAGAAAAACTCATATTTTGACACACATGTTGCAAGCTAAAAAGGTCCATAAATTCTCTATCCTCAAATGTTTTTTCCTTAACTTAGGACTTAGACCACTCCTGGCCATGCTCACATATTTTCTTTTTAGTAATTGGACATGCATTTTAGCTTTAACATTCCTAAACTTAGCAATAAAGTCCTCCAAGTTTTGCCTAGGTTGTTGCCTAATCTCTTTTTGGATAGATCAGCCATAGTTATGTCAGGCCTAGTTCTGTAAACTGTGCATGGAACATGGCCTTAAACTGAAGCCAACTTTGCATTGAGTTTGGGGGTAAGGCTATATACTAGTTAAAGGCGGTTCCAATCAAAGAATTCTCAAATAACCTAAATTTAGCAAAGTCATTATCATCTCCACATTGTATGAATAAAGGTAAAATATTCAAATTTTTAAAAAATTTTGTTTATTATTTTATATTTTAAAATAAATTTACTTTAAATCTTCACGTACATGTATATTATTGCTAATGTTATGTATATTAACGTTAAGTGCTAATGTTACTTATTATTATATGATTATAATGTTAAGAGTAAATATTATTATTATTACATATATATTTTACCTTTAAATTACATTATAACATTTAAATATTTGATAGTTTAACTGTCAAGCTCGACCTTATAAAATACTTGCCATGTCATTCATGTGATTGACAATATGCTTACATACTTGGAAAGCCCTGAAAAATTGTCAAAAGTCGATAGTGTACCTAATGGTGCAACTAAGTTGAATTAAGCCTCGAACTAGATCAAAGAGAGATTTTAAGATGAAATTGAAAATTTTAAAGTCCTAGAATGACTTAAAATGGTGATTCGGGGTTTGAGAACCGATTTGGAGTCAAATTGGAATTTTCATGATCTAGGGGTAAAATGGTCATTTTGCCACTCGAGGTTAAAAATTGGAATGTTGGAAGAAGTTTTTGATCAAGATTGACTATTTAGAACATAATTTGAGTTTGAGAAGTGAAAAATTATAATTTCAATAGTTTTTTGAACATAGGGGTAAAAAAATCATTTTACCATCCTAGGGGCAAAATGGTAATTTTACACCACCCAACACTTGTCCAGCACATGGATTTTACCTAATATTATCATGGATAATTGAGAAAATTTAAGTGGTGGAGAGAGATTGCTTAATTGGTAAGTATGAGACATGGACCAATGGAATGGTGACATGTGTCAAGTTTACATCCATTTATTATTTAGCTTTAAAATTAGTATAAAATCAGCTTATTTCCTTCATATGGCCGGCCAAAACAAGAAGTGAAGAGGAAAGGAAAGAACACAAACCCTAGGTGGGAAACTTGAAGAAAAAGTGTGGGATTTCAAGGAATTAAGCTAATAAAAGTAAAATTTTGTGATTTTATCTTGTGATTTACACTACCCATGCTTTCTTTTTCATTTTCCATGCTTAGAACTCAAGTTTGCATGATGAACCCATGCTAGCCGAATTTGAGAGGAGAGGTTTTGAGCATTGATTTTGCTAGATTTCAAGCTAATTAAGTGTTTTTAGTTGTTTGGTTATGAAAAGTATGAAAATCTAGCAAGGAATCACTTTGTTCTTCACAAACCCACAAGAGGCTGAATTTTCTAGGGAGGATATTGAGGCTGAAATTGATGATATTTCACGATATTTTGGTGGTATTTAATGATTGGTGAGGCTAGAAATTTAATGGGAAATTTTTGCATGAAAATCTGAATTTTTACCTAATGTATAGACATGTGCCATTTATGGTTCGGATTGATAAATTGAATCATATTCACAGTCATTGAGGTATTTTAAGTATAATTGGAGTGTAGAAAGTGAAAGAAATCTATTTGGAGTTAAATTGGAGGTTTTAGCCAATCACATCGAAAATAGTGCGAATTATGTCGAATATCGTATTTAAACGGTTATTCGGACATTTTACATCACATTTCGTGCATTCATATAGATTTATAGAGCCTGAAATAGTTTATGATAAATTGATATAATTTATTGAAATTCGTGTCACGTATGATGTATAGGTGGTGAGCCCTCTAACAAGGGTAAAGAGTTTGTGCCCGAAGACCAAAAAATAGGAGTATATCGAACTCCTAGAACTGTGAGTAACCTTATCATCATTTTAATTATCTAAAGTGGTCTTTTTATTCGATTTTGTGAATTTTATGGAAAATAAATTAAATGATTAATTTTTCGATTTTATAAATAAAATGTGATTTAATGAAATGATTTCATAAAATTGTATTAAAATTGAATGATGGCTTTGAAAATAGAGTAACTGGTGACCACTTGATGTGTTGTAATTTATGGCTTTAATTGATGGCTTATGATTATGTGTTGGCATGACTGGCTGGGATTGTGGTTTGTGAACTGTATGAATTGTTCTGTTTTACATCTACAGGTTGGGTAGTATAATATTAGTCATGTTATGCTATCAAAATTTTATTGTATGGTGGGTTTAGCTTGCTGCAGTGGGCGGGTTCTATGGATCAGCCTATTAAAAGGGCACAGAATCTGGTTATATATGTACCTCGGTTGGAGAGGCGCGTAGGGTATCTCCTGAGGTATGGTTAGAGTTCACATCACGCCGAACCACCTCGTGATGATGAACTCCGCTAACGCCAAGGAACGACTGTGTTTTTCAAACTAAAAATATGTTTATGTGCATACAAAACTTTTTAACAGTCTTGGCGGACTCGGTTAAATGCCTCGGCCAAGGTATTCTCTAGAATGATTTTGGTAGGAGCCAAGCTTTTAAGATATTCATAAGCCATGTTGATTATTTAAATGAAATGAATATTTATGTTATGAAATACATATTGAAATAGAATATTTTAATCGTCTCCTTTTACTAAACTTTAGATATTTTGAATGGTGTTTGTTTACTCACTGGGATTATAAAATCTCACCACCCTCCTTTTCACCCATTTCAGGCTCAAAATAGGCAGTAGATAGCTTATTTCACCGAGGCTACCGTTGGGTTACATCTTCCAAACTGTAGGTTCACAGTCTCCCTTTACTTTTGGTTATACGGGAGCCCACTGGTTATTGTAAATTAAATTAAATATTTTGGTTTACTGTATTACAATATGTATGAATTTATTTTGCTTTTACGCTGTAAAAAAAATTATTTACATATAACTCTAAAAATAGTGTTTAATAAGAAAATAGAATATTTTATTGAATATTTTTATTATATTCAAATAATCGTAATTTCATTTTAAATGAAGGTGTTAGATGTTTAAACTTATTTTTTATTATGAATTACGTGTTTGTACTCGCTTACTACATTTTAGCGGATTTAGAGATTTTTGAGGAAAAATTACCAAAATGCCCCTGGGAGGAAAAATTTATTTTTCTATTGTTTTCAATCCGAAATAGTTTATAATCTCTCAAAACATGATTTTAGTAACTAATACTCATGGGGGAAGCGAGAAAACTGATGTTAAGCCTTGCTAGGTTTTGATTGACATTTTGGGTAATGAATGTCTATCGGGGACGTCGCGGCAGTTGTCACCTGCTCGATGGGAGTTTCGGGTCGTGACAATTCGATTGGTATCAGAGTTTTTGGTTTTAAAGATCAGAGTTTTTAGTTTTAAAGTCATTTTAAAATTTATAGTGTCAGTGTGGCCCCTAGTTAAGTTAAGTTAAGTTAGGTTAGGTTGAATAGAATGTATGCAACTACATATAAAGTCTAAGGTTGATTAAATTTGCCTTGTTCCCTTGTATAGATTGCCATGCCTCCTCGACGTGGACTCCTACCTCTCACTAGATCGGTTGGGAGGGGAAGAGGTCGTTCCCAACGTCGTCAACTAGATGCAGTAAAGGAGGAACCGGCTGCATTCACCATTCGGGAAGCACCTGCTGCTGAGCAGGCCGAGACTCCTCCACATTCTCCACATTCTTCACATCCTCTGCCACCTACTGGTACTCCTGCCATGTCTCCTGAGGTAGTCCAAGCATTAGCAGCTTTCTTTACCGCTATTGTTGGCCAGGCTCAAGCTAGTCAAGCTCCTCCTATAGTACCACCAATTGCTCCTTCAGTACCACCACCCCCACCTCTAGTTCCACCGCCAGTACAAGATGTATCTATTGCTAAGAAGTTGAAGGAAGCTAGACAATTGGGTTACATTTTTTTTACGGGCGATTTGGATGCCACCGTAGCCAAAGCTTCGATTAATCAAGTTTCGGAGACATTGTCTGATATGAGGTTGGATGATCACCTGAAGCTAATGGTGGCCACGAGATTACAAGAGAAGAGAGCCCGTACATGGTGGAATTCAGTAAAATCCCATTCCACTACTCCTCTGACCTAGTCAGACTTTCTAAGAGAATTTGATGGTTAGTATTTCACTTATTTCCATCAGAAAAAAAAGAAGAAAGAATTTCTGAGTTTGAAACAGGGAAACTTAATGGTAGAGGAGTACAAGACTCGTTTTAACGAGTTGATGTTATATGTGTCGGATCTGGTGAAATTTGAGCAATATCAGGCCAGTTATTTTGAGGAAGGGCTCCGTAATGAGATTAGAGAGCGGATGACAGTGACTGGTAGGGAGCCACATAAAGAGGTGGTACAGATGGCTTTAAGGCCGAGAAGCTTGCAAATGAAAATAGGAAGATTCAGACAGAGTTTGCAAAGAGGAAAAATCTGAGTATATCTTCCAGTCAACCACCAAAAAGGAGCAAAGACTCATCTGCTTCAAGGAGTACTACCTCTGTTTCAGTGACATCTCCTCGACCTCTATTTTCACAAGCACAGCAGAGGCCTCTGAGATTCAGTAGATCTGCGATGACTTATTTTGGGAAGAGTTTCAGAAGTTCTGATAGATTCAAAAGGTGTGGAAAGAATCATATTGGGCAGTGTAGGGGACCAGTACGATGTTATCATTGTGATCAGCCGGGCCACATTAAGAGTGAGTGCCCACAACTAGGACGGGCTACTGCAATTACTCCATCTCCACCAGCTCGTACGGATATGTAGAGGAGAGATCTTTCTGGGTTACCACTGAGGCAGGGAGTGGCTATACAGTCTAGTGTAGAGAGTAACACCTCGGCGTATCCACCTTCAAGACCACAGACTCGTACTTTGACAAGAGTCTTCGCTGTGATTGAAGATGAGGCACGGGTTCGACCTGGAGTAGTGACAGGTACTATGTTTTTATTTGATAAAGATGCTTATGTTTTGATAGATTCTGGCTCAAATAGGTCTTATGTGAGTATGGCATTTGCATCAATTGTTTATAAAAACATGTCACCATTAGAGGAAGAAATTGTAATTCACACTCATTTAGGAGAGAAGCTAGTTAAAAATAGTTATTACAAAGATTGTGGAGTAATGGTTGGTGAGGAAGAATTTAGGGGTGACTTGATTCCTCTAGAGATCCAACATTTTGATTTGATATTGGGTATGGACTGGTTAACTGCACATCGGGCGAATGTAGATTATTTTAGGAAAGAAGTTATTTTTTAGAATTCGGAGGGAACAGAGATTATATTTGCAGGGAAACGTCGAGTATTACCATCCTGTGTAATCTCGGCCATTAAGGCTTTGAAACTAGTACAGAAAGGGTATCCGGTTTATTTGGCACTCGTGATCGATACTTCAAAAGGGGAACCTAGGTTAGAGGATGTCCCAATAGTAAGTGAGTTTCTTAACGTATTTCCTGATGAGTTACCAATACTACCTCCTGAGCGAGAGCTTGAGTTCCCTATTGATTTACTTCCGGGTACCGCACCTATTTCTATCCCTCCATATCGAATGGCTTCAACGGAGTTGAAGGAACTAAAAGTCCAGCTGCAAGATTTGGTGGATAAGGATTTTATTCACCCTAGCACTTTTCCTTGGGGAGCACCAGTCCTATTTGTAAAAAAAAAGATGGCACTCTTCGATTGTGTATCTATTACCGTCAGCTGAATCGAGTGACCATCAAGAATAAATACCCTCTACCACAGATCGATGATCTTTTTGATCAATTACGAGGTGCTATGGTGTTTTCTAAGATTGATTTGAGGTCTGGGTATTATCAGTTGAAGATTAAAGAGCAAGATGTACCCAAGACTACTTTTAGGATGCGTTATGGGTATTATGAGTTTCTGGTGATGCTGTTTGGTTTGACCAATGCCCCGGCAGCTTTTATGGATCTTATGAATAGGGTGTTCCATCCATACTTGGATAAGTTCGTGATAGTATTCATAGATTACATCCTGGTTTATTCGAAGAATGATGATGAACATGCTGCCCATTTACACATCGTGTTGCAAACTTTACGCGAGAGACAACTCTATGCCAAGTTCTCTAAATGTGATTTCTAGTTGAAGGAAGTGGTTTTCTTGGGACATATGGTGTCTAAAGCTGGAATTTATGTCGATCCCAAGAAGATTGAAGCAATCTTGCAATGGAAGCAACCGAAAACGGTAACAGAGATTCGTAGTTTTCTTGGCTTAGCAAGTTTTTATCGGAGGTTTGTTTAAGGATTTTCATTGATAGCTACTCCTCTGACTCGTTTGACGTGTAAAGGAGTTAAGTTTGAGTGGGATGATGCTTGTGAGAGTCGATTTCAAGAGCCAAAGAACCAGTTAACCTCCGCTCCCGTTCTGACACTTTCGATTGGTGAGAAAGAATTTGTGATATACAGTGATGCCTCTAAGTTAGGATTAGGGTGCGTATTGATGCAAGATGAAAAAGTAATAGCCTATGCTTCCCGGTAGTTGAAGAAGTATGAGATGAATTACCCTACCCATGATTTGGAGTTAGCAGCAGTAGTCTTTGCATTGAAGATTTGGAGGCATTACTTATATGGTGAGCGTTGTCGGATTTTTACCAACCATAAGAGTTTGAAATACTTGCTCACCCAAAAAGAGCTTAACTTGAGATAGAGACGATGGTTGGAGTTGATTAAGGATTACGACTTGGTGATTGATTATCATCCGAGGAAGGCAAATGTTGTAGCGGATGCTTTAAGTCATAAATCCTCATCTTCATTAGTAGTATTTCAGAGTTCTTATTTTTCGATATTACTTGAGATGAAATCTCTAGGGATCCAGTTGAATAATGGTGAGGATGGAACCCTACTTGCTAGTTTCGTTGTGAGACCTTCATTGTTGAATCAGATCCGAGAATTGCAGAAATCCAATGATGAGTTGAAGCAGGAAGTTCAAAAGCTGCAAGATGGAGAAACTAGTGAGTTTAGACTTAGTGATGATGGTACTTTGATGCTTAGAAACCGAGTTTGTATCCCTAAGGATAACCAATTGAGACAAGCGATTTTAGAAGAAGCTTATTATTCCGCCTACGCTTTACATCTAGGAAGCACCAAGATGTATCAGACCATTAAAGAAAGTTATTGGTGGTCGGATATGAAACGAGACATAGTAGAGTTTTTAGCGAAATGTTTCACATACCAACAGATCAGGGCGGAACATCAGAAAGCATCGGGTATTCTTCAGCCTTTACCGATTCTTGAATGGAAGTGGGAACACGTGACTATGGACTTTGTATTGGGTTTACCATGGACACAGAGTGGGAAGGATGCTATTTGGGTGATTGTGGATAGATTGACTAAGTCCGCCCATTTCTTGGCTATCCATAGCACGTATTCTATTGAAAAACTGACGAAACTTTATATAGATGAGATTGTGAGATTGCACGGAGTTCCAGTTTCTATTGTGTCAAATCGAGACCCTCAGTTTACTTCTCAATTTTGGACAAAATTTCAAGAAGTTCTCGAAACTAAATTGAGATTTAGCACTGCCTTTCATCCGCAGACTGATGGTCAATTTGAAAAGACTATTTAGACTCTAGAAGATATGTTACGGGCTTGTGTCATTGACTTTATTGGGAGTTGGGACAGACACTTGCCATTGGTGGAGTTCGCGTATAACAACAGTTTTCAATCTAGTATTGGGATGGCACCATACGAGGCTCTGTATGGAAGAAAGTGCCGAACTCCGCTCTGTTGGGATGAAATGGGTGAGAGGAAACTGATTAATGTGGAATTGAATGATCTGACAAATGACAAGGTTAAGGTTATCCGAGAGTGATTAAAGATAGCTCAAGATAGGCAGAAGAGTTATTCTGATAAACGAAGGAAAGATTTGGAGTTTGAAGTTGACGATAAAGTTTTTCTTAAGGTTTCTCCTTGGAAAGGTAATAATTTGAAAATTTTGAAGTATTAAATCTTATTTGATTATATTGTTATGATAAATTGTGGTATTTTATTGGATAATGAAATGTGTGATTCGATTTGCGAAGCGAGGAAACCTCAATTCGAGATACATTGGACCCTTTCATATCATTGAAAGGATTGGGCCAGTGGCTTACAAACTTGAATTACCCCCAGAGTTAGATCGGATCCATAATGTCTTCCACGTCTCGATGTTGAAAAAGTATGTTCTCGATCCCTCCCATATTCTAGAGACACCACCGATAGAGTTGCATGAAGATTTGAAATTCGAGGTGCAGCCTGTACGTATTCTAGATCGAAAGGATCGAGTGCTAAGGAACAAGAGCATTCCAATGGTGAAAGTATTGTGGAAGAATGCTCAAATGGAGGAGATGACGTGGGAAGTCGAGCATCAGATGAGAAACCAATATCCACATCTTTTCTTCGAATCCGGTAAGTGAAATTTTGAGGTCAAAATTTTATTTTAACAGGGGTAGTGCTGTCAAGCCTGACCTTATAAATACTTGCCATGTCATTCATGTGATTGACAATATGCTTGCATACTTGAAAAGCCTCAAAAAATTATCAAAAGTCAGTAGTGCACCTAGTGGTGCAACTAAGTTGAATTAAGCCTCAAACTAGATCAAAGAGAGATTTTAAGATGAAATTGAAAATTTTAAAGTCCCAAAATGACTTAAAATGGTGATTCAGAGTTCGATGACCGATTTAAAGTCAAATTAGAATTTTCATGATTCAGGGGCAAAATGGTCATTTTGCCACTCGAGGTTAAAATTGGAATGTTGGAAGAAGTTTTTGATCAAGATTGACTATTTAGAACATAATTTGAGTTTGAGAAGTGAAAAATTTTAATTCCGATATTTTTCGAACATAGGGGTAAAATAGTCATTTTGCCACCCTATGGGCAAAATGGTAATTTTACACCACCCAACACTTGTCCAGCACATGAATTTTACCTAATATTATCATGGATAATTGAGAAAATTTAAGTGGTGGAGAGAGATTGCTTAATGGGTAAGTATGAGACATGGACCAATGAAATGGTGACATGTGTCAAGTTTGTATCCATTTATTATTTAGCTTTAAAATTAGCATAAAATCAGCTTATTTCCTTCATATGGCCGCCCAAAACAAAAAGTGAAGAGGAAAGGAAAGAACACAAATCCTAGGTGGGAAAATTGAAGAAAAAGTGTGAGATTTCAGGGAATTAAGCTAATAAAAGTAAAATTTTATGATTTTATCTTGTGATTTACACTACCCATGCTTTCTTTTTCATTTTTCATGCTTAGAACTCAAGTTTGTATGATGAACCCATGCTGGCCGAATTTAAGAGGAGAGGTTTTGAGCATTGATTTTGCTAGATTTCAAGCTAATTAAGTGTTTTTAGTTGTTTGGTAATGGAAAGTATGAAAATCTAGCAAGGAATCACTTTGTTCTTCACAAACCCACAAGAGGCCAAATTTTCTAGGGAGGATATTGAGGCTGAAGTTGATGATTTCATGATATTTTGGTGGTATTTAATGATTGGTGAGGCTAGAAATTTAATGAGAAATTTTGGCATGAAAATCTGAATTTTTACCTATAAACATGTGCGATTTATGGTTCGGACTGATAAATTGAATCATATTCACAGTCATTGAGGTATTTTAAGTATAATTGGAGTGTAGAAAGTGAAAGAAATCGATTTGGAGTTAAATTTGAGGTTTTAGCCAATTACACTGAGAATAGTGCGAATTAAGTCGAATACCGTATTTAAACGGTTATTCGGACATTTTGCATCACATTTCATGCATTCCTATAGATTTATAAAGCCTAAAATAGTTTATGATAAATTGATATAATTTATTGAAATTCGTGTCACGTATGATGTATAGGTGGTGAGCCCTCTAATAAAGGTAAAGAGATTATGCCCGAAGACCGAGAATAGGAGTATATCGAACTCCTAGAACTGTGAGTAACCTTATCATCATTTTAATTATCTAAAGTGGTCTTTTTATTCGATTTTGTGAATTTTATGAAAAATGAATTAAATGATTAATTTTTCAATTTTATAAATAAAATGTGATTTAATGAAATGATTTCATAAAATTATATTGAAATTGAATGATGGCTTTGAAAATAGAGTAACTAGAGACCACTTGATGTGTTGGAATTTATGGCTTTAATTGATGGCTTATGATTATGTGTTGGCATGACTGGCTGAGATTATGGTTTGTGAACTTTATGAATTGTTCTGTTTTACATCTACAGGCTGGGTAGTATAATATTAGTCACGTTATGTTGTCAAAATTTTATTGTATGGTGGGTTTAGCTTGTTGTAGTGGGCGGGTTTTGTGGACCAGCCTATTAGAGGGGCACGGAATCCGGTTATATATGTACCTCAGTTGGAGAGGCGCGTAGGGTATCTCTTGAGGTATGGTTAGAGTTCACGTCATGTCGAACCACCTCGTGATGATGAACTCCGCTAATGCCAAGGAACGACTGTGTTTTCCAAACTAAAAATATGTTTATGTGTATACAAAACTTTTTAACAGCCTTGACAGACTCGGTTAAATGCCTCGACCAAGGTATTTTCGAGAATGATTTTGGCAGGAGCCAAGCTTTTAAGATACTCATAAGCCATGTTGATTATTTAAATGAAATGAATATTTATGTTATGAAATACATATTGAGATAGAATATTTTAATTGTCTCATTTTACTCAACATTAGATATTTTGTGTCACGACCCGAAACTCCCATCGAGCCCGTGACAACCGTCGCGATGTCCCGATAGGCACTCATTACCCTGAATGTCGATCGAAACCTCGCAAGGCTTAGCATCAGCTTCCGCATCTCCCCAGTGAGCGACAGTTATTAAATCTCAGTTTTCAAAAAAATCATAAGTCATTTCCAAATCAAAACAATAAAATATTACTTTCTGGCTTACAGGGGCATTTTCATCATTTTTCTTCAAAAATATCGAAACTCGCCAAAAACATGGTGTAAAAGCTAAATATATTAATACATACTTTAAATCAAATAACTGAAGAATAAAATTACTTTTACAGTGACATGTGGGCCCCCAACTGACTAAGAAAATGTAGGGCTACGAACCCTTACTTTCTAGGATGCAACTCTGAGATTAATTCTCGTCTTAATCAACTATCAACAAACTGTCCTGAGCTTGAAAAATGGATAAGAATAGGGGTGAGATTAAATAATCCCAGTGAGTAAACAATTACCATCAAAAGCATCTAAAGCCGAGTAGATGGAGACAATTTAAAAACATTATATCTCAATAATGTTCATAACACAAAATTCGTTTCAATCTATACCAAATAATTTCTTTTCATCAAAATTTCTCGGCTTATGAATTTCTTAAACTTGGCCCTTGCCAGAATCATTCTCGCGGGTACCTTCGTCAAGGTATCCCACTGAGACCGCCAAGGCTGTTCAATGACCCATACCCATAAACATGTTTTCACATCTGACACACAGCTGGTCCTTGGCGTTGGCTGAGTCTCACTCTCACGTGGTGGCCCGAACGTGAGGTGCACTCAAATCATACCTCAGGAGATACTTCACCCAACATCTCCCCTTGAAGGTAAGTATATAATTGGGTTACCGTGCCCCTCTCATAGGCAGTCCACGGAAACCCCCACCACTGCAGTGACCGTTTAATATACCACCAGACCCATAAAATTTTCAGCAGCATAATATGGCGAATAAAATTTAATCCAGTCTACCGAGACCAATCCAAAACTATTCATATATTTCATGCCAATCCCAAAATTTTAGCCATCATGCTACCATAGTGTCATAAGCCCCAATTTCAATAACATATAAAATCATAAATTTCAACACAGTCTCCATATACTCAATTTTTCCAAAACAATATTTGATTTCAAAACCAATATAAATCTCATTTTTATTAAAAAAAACATTTTAATTGGAAAACATAATATTTTCTAATTTAAACTCTCCATTTAATAAAAGTATCAAACAAATATAATTACTCTAGATATTTAAGACGATAAATTGTCCACTCACAGTTCTAGGAGTCGATATACTCCTAACCCCAATCTTCAAGCACAATCTCTGTACTTTTATCAGTGTAATTTGCTCACCACCTATCCACAATGTACAATACATAATTCACCACATCAATGCTTGACCATTATAAAATCAATTCAGGCTCGGTATATATGCATGATATGACATGCAACTTATCCGACTACCGCTTAAATGCAGTGCTGACCTAATTCGGCCTATTAACCGATTAAATTACTAACGCGTCCAATTTAATCTCAAATTAATTTTTTTCAGTTTCTATACCTCAATTGCACCCAAATTGACTTAATGTTCCTCAGTGTGGTGCAAATTATCAGTCCCGATAGCAAATTACGAAAATACCCCTAATGGGTAAAAATTCGTATTTTTGCTCCGAAAATTCCCATTATTTTTCTAGACTCATAATTTATCATTATTCATCATAATTCCTCAAATAAATATCAAGATCAACAGCCAATATTCCCCTAGAAAATTCAGCCAATAATGGTAATGGAGGAAAATGAATTCTTTTCTTGTTGTTTTGTTCCTAAATATACTAAACTAACTTAAAACACTAACATAACTTAAAATCAAATTAATCTAACAAGTTTCTCTCTCCTAACCCATTTTTCAGAATTGAATTCATCCTCAAATCACATGATTCAACCATGGAAAATGATGGGAAATGCATGGAAATGATAAATTTTAAGCTAAGCTTGAAAATTCATACATTTTTCACTTAATTTCTTTGAAAATTCATACTTTTTCTTTGTTTTTCTCTCTCTAGGGTTTTGTTTTTATTTTCTCTCTCTTCTTGCTGGTTTGGCCGGCCATGGGGTCGAAGATGACCTGATTTTTGTACCTTTTAAAAAGGAAAATAATAAATTAATAAAGGCATGACACGTGGCATTATGTCATTGGCCCGTTTTTAAAACTTTAAAATTTTAATCCTTTTTATCTCCACCACACAATTAGTCAATGGTCAAAATGAGGATAAGAGATGACCATGTGCTGAAAAAATGTCCTGGTGGTAAAAAATTACTGTTTTGCCCCTGGGGTGGTAAAATTACCATTTTACCTCTATACTCTAAATTATATCGAAATTAAAATTTTTCACTTCTAAACCTCAAATCTTACTCCAATAAGTCAAATTATACTCCAATAAGTCAAATGGAGCCAAAATAATCTTTTTTAAAATTCTCATTTTATCCCCAAGTGACAAATGACCATTTTGCCCCTAGATAGCGAAAATTTCGATTTGACTCCAAATTGATCTTCGAACTCCGAATTACCATATTAAACCATTCTGGGACGTTAAAATTCTTAATTTCATCGTAAATTCTCTATTTGATCTAGTTCGAGGCTTAAATCAACTTTGTTGTACCTCTAGGTACAATACCGACTTTTGTAAATT
>NC_030856.1:19992208-20002699 GCF_000208745.1 Theobroma cacao | reverse complement strand
CTATCCATCACATGTATGTCATGACAAATATTTTTATAGAGTCGGGCTTGTCATCTTCTCCCCCACTTGGATCAACCATATGATCCTTCTTGATGACCGATTTTGACATCCGATTAAATATTAATATTTTAATATTATTTCATTAATAAAATATTATTTTATTCTAAAAATTTTATCTTGTCTCCTTGATACCCAAAATACCTTATTATGCCTCACTTGACTTCCGAATCGCCTTTTATCTTGCAAATTCTCCTTCGATAAAATTATTATTATTTTATTATTATTTTCTCACTTTTGAAATATTTTATCCTAAACTACTCCTTTCGTCTTTTATCACTTTTAAACATTTTAATTGACCTCAATTTGTATTCGATCAACTTTATTTATCACCATATCAAAGTATGGGGTATTTCATTTTGAATGGTGTTTGTTTACTCACTGGGATTATAAAATCTCACCACCCTCATTTCCACCAATTTCAGGCTCAAAATAGGCTGTAGATAGCTGATTTCACCGAGGCTACCATCGGGTTGCATCTTCCAAACTGTAGGTTCAGTCTCCTTTTACTTTTGGTTATACGGGGGCCCACTGGTTATTGTAAATTAAATTAAATATTTTGGTTTACTGTATCACAATATATATGAATTTATTTTGCTTTACGCTGCAAAAAAAATTATTTACGTATAACTCTAAAAATAGTGTTTAATAAGAAAATAGAATATTTTATTAAATATTTTTATTATATTCAAATAATCGTAATTTCATTTTAAATGAAGGTGTTAGATGTTTAAACTTATTTTTGATTATGAATTACGTGTTTGTACTCGCTTACTACATTTTAGCGGATTTTGAGATTTTTGAGAAAAAATGACCAAAATGCCCCTGTGAGGAAAAATTTATTTTTCTATTGTTTTAAATCCGAAATAGTTTATAATCTCTCAAAACATGATTTTAGTAACTAATATTTATGGGGGAAGCGAGAAAAACTGATGTTAAGCGTTGCGAGGTTTCGATTGACATTCCGAGTAATGAATGTTTATCGGGACGTCGCGACGGTTGTTACGGGTTCGATGAGAGTTCTAGGTCGTGACATTAACCTAATTAAAGTAATTGCACTTGGGCATTTAGTGTATTAGTTGGTGCATGATTCCTTGTCTAAAGAGTAGAAATCGAATTGAATGCCCTTTCTCCCAATTAAAAAAAAAACCTAATTAAAGTATTTAATATAATATTAATGTAGAAAAATAATATTTATATCTCAATGTAAAAGAGTGAAATTAAAAATAAAACTTACATACTATTTAGTATAAAATAAATAAAATTATATATTACACACATTATTTACCTATTAAACTATTTAACAAGTTTTTGGTTATTTTTTTAATTCTATTATTTGACCTTACAAGAAGGTCAACCTCACCTATTAACTGCCATTTTCCGGTAATAAATTTATCTAGTCACAAGATACGTAAACAAAATAATAGAAAATTATTCCAATTCCCATGGAAAAGAAGGGAGGGTATAATGGTAAAATGAGAAACAATTTGAAACGCAAAAGTGGAGAAGACAGGCGGGCGACTTCATAGATCTCAGATTTCAAAAGCAACGGTTAACCAAGAAGAACAGATCAAGAAAGATCCAAGAACATGACATCTCTCAAGGTTTTTTGATTTTGATCTCACTGCCTTTTCTTCTTAATTAATTAATAATTATAATAATGCCTTCGCTCGTTTCGTTTCATAATTCTTTCTTTGATTTTGAATTTTGATATAATACACAATTAGTTAGGGTTTCATATCCATGATTATATTCTTTCATTCCAGGGAAAAGCAGGTGTTAGTAAAGCAGCTGCACACGGTTTCACTCGCAGGAGTGGTACTGTACTCGTTCCCTTCTTTCTTTATTCCGATTACCTTTTCTCTTTTAGATATGTTCACCTTCAATCTTGATTTCTTTTGCCCTGTCTAAAGGTTTCAAAATTTATTCGCAAAATGAAAAGCCCAAAAATGAAGCCTCTACTATGTAAGTTTGCTTCTGTTATAGAACTATGTCTTTCTTTTTTAAAAAAAAATAATTTGATTATTTTCCAAACTGATTTTACATTTTATTTAATTATTCTTTTTTTCTAGGATGAAGTCAGCCGTAGGTAGCAAAGGAGCCCCTCTGACTACTGCAAGTGATTCGAAGGTTAATACTAATTTCATTGCTTTTATTATTTAAGCATGTAATGTTTCAAGCTCTGGATTTTACGTTGATGTGTAACTTTCGAATATAATTTAAAGGGCGCTTTGAAGAATATGGCAAATAGTAAAGCCAAGCGTGATACTTCTGGTATGGTTCATCTCTAACAAATTTGTCATAAGCGTCTAATTCCAGGCTGTTGGAATGTTATTTATCGTTCTTTATATGCCCCATTTTCAGCAAACAAAATTGTTCAAAGAAAAGCTTTGGCAGATCTTAGCAATCGTACTTCTAATGTTTCTGCAACTAAAGTTTATGATGGCTCCAAACCAATGTGAGTGAGTCAAATGTTATACTTTGAATTCTTAGCACTTGCTGGTATTGCATTGATTGTTTATCAGTACTTGCTCTTTTGTAATGCAGGAAGAATGAGAGAAATGCATTTTTGGAAGGGTATGAAAGCTAATTGGTGTTATTGTGTCCTATATGTGGAACTGATATTTCCAGGATTTCAGGACCTATAGACCCTCGTTAATTTTGTCAATCAATTTGATATTATTATGGATAAAGTTATCAAAATTTATTTAAGAGTAAACCTTGTTTGTTTTTTCATTTTTATGGTCCAAGCATGTGTTTCTCCTGGTATTTTTTTGGGTGCAATGTGTTTCCTTTTGTGTGTAATTCAGCTCCACTTTATGATTTATCTTATCATTTACTTTTTGTTGACATACTTCCACATCCCTTTCCTTGCCTCTCTCTCTTTCCCTCTTTGTCTGTTTCCATTGTTATTGAATGTTTAAAAGTTCCATTTATCCTCAATGGATGTCTACCAACTTTGTAACATGCTATGGAAGAAGATAATAGCCCTGTAAAAGTATTTCTAGATGAATACTTGTATTAAATTTTTATTGTTTATTAGATGGCAGTTAACATGCGCAAAGTACTTTATTTGCAGAGTTTCCGTGGCTCCAGCTGCAAGAACTGTGAATGTCTTCTCCACGAAATCTTTCAAGGTACAAGAACTGAATAAAAAATTAACGCTTTTTTCTTTTTCTCCCCTCCCTGACAAGCCACTGAAACAATATGAGCTCATTCCAGGGGAGAAAATTATTGTAAATTACTAAAAGCTGGAAAACTGTTAGTGCAACTACTTTGACTGCTATTCTTAATGGCATATGGACTATTGATATCATAATCATGAAAATATTTAAATCCACCAAATGGGTTTCTAGGGGATGAGAGGTAAGAAGATAGAAGAGATCTTTAGATTATTGAACAAAGCTGAGAAACTATTGATGGACAAGTATAAGCAATGAGAGTGATATGATCTAGCATTTCTTTTTCTAGTTGGGTTTGATAAGTTCTTGGATGGAGTTTAAGACTTTTAAACTGCTAATCTATTTTAGTTATTTGAAGGTTTTATTCCCATATTTATGGAACCTGTAATTTGGAAATTAAATTGCACACAAAAAGTCCACAATTAATGAACATTATTTGTGAGGTAGTTTTGATATATTCATTTGATTTTCATCTATAAGCAAGAGACAGTTTTTGAAGTATTGCAAGGTTTGCAGCTAATCCTCCATTTTAGTTTTCTTGATGTCATCACCTTTTGTTTTCCATTTTTTATGGAGTTTTCAAGGAATTGATCTATTTCACAATTTCTTTTAAAATAGGGAAAAGAGAAGGACCATCTAGACCAAGGTGCTATTGGTGTTCATACTTCTAAGACAGGTAGCCAGCTATTAATTATAAATTTTTTTTGGTGACTTTCGCTGATTGAACAGCATATAAGAAATTTCTGGTTTCTGAGAACAGAAGGTATTAAAAATCTGAAGACCTCCATGAATGACCAAAGCAATAAAACCAAGAATTCAGATCGTAAATTTGTTGTTACTACCAGCAGGTACACTGTTAATTTGAGTTTCAGATTTTTTTTTGGAGGTAGTGTGAAACCTGCTAGTATGTCTACTGTTTTAAATTTTCCGACCAAGTTATGCTCACTTCAATTAATAGTTTTACATTATATTTTCTTTAATTCTTCAGGTCAACCAACAGCTCACTTGTACCCATGAGGTTAGTGAATCTAAGCACTCTATTTGGATTAATTGATTAAAAGAACGTATATAATACCTCCACTGATGCAATTTCTTATTTCCTTATTCTTCTTGAAGGAAGTCTTTACCAGTTTTAAAGAAGGTGAACCAAGCCTTTGCAAAGTGACATTGTTCGAGGCTATTGAACATATTTCTTTCATTTTGTTTCAAAAAAAAAAAAAATAGTGCTACCCCTCTTTTTTCTCACCATATTTTCTTGTTGGTTGTGCATTGTATCTGCCTCTTATCTGTGTTTTGAATGTCTTGCTCCCCTTTTTCTGCAGGAAAAAACTACAGAACCTAGCAGGAGTATGAGTAAGATGCATGATTCATTTCTCTTAAATTTCCAAATGTGCAAGCACAGAGTTCATCGACTAAGATGGTGTTTCCTTTCTGTTCTCGCCCTTATTTTTATCAGTTAAGGCTAAAGTCTGTGCAAGTGCTAAACAGCAAGCAAACAATGCAAAGAGCAATCTTTGGAGGAATCGAGAGAGTGATGGCTTTGTAATAATGTAAGCAGGAGTTTTAATTTCATTCTGGTTCTTTACTCTGCTATGATTATTGGATAATCTCTTATATTAATGTCAGAATCAAAAACATAAATGAATTACACATTTAGATATCAGTGAGTACAAGAAAAAGTAATTTAGAGAAATAAGGCTGAAGACTTATTCCTCTATTCCTTGAATTGTTTCATGCAGTTCAAGGTTGCCGCAGTCCAGAATTTTAGCTTTCCGATGTTCTGGATTTATAATATTATTTTCAGGTTACCGAAAATATTATATACTAGCTTTGTAGCAAAAAGAATATGAATGATGCTTGCGGTCAATCTTGGTTATGCTTCACATAAGAAAAGGAAAGTGCGTGAAAAATAAATATGCTCTTGTTCTGATTGAATAATGTTGTTTTGTTCCGATTTAATCATTTTGTCTTTTCATTTTTGTTGTTTTGATTTTTGGAGACAATGTAGGAAAACATGGTATTCACAGGTAAATATTTAGAAGGTACAGTGTCCTACATTGAAGTGGTAAATATGGAAACTGAAAGAGGACTGCCTTATCAATATCTTGAGTCTATACCTTCATTGCAAATAAGTTGGGAAATATAAGGAAAAAAAAGTTGGTGCCAACCCTGATGCTTAGATACAGACACCTGGCTTTGCAAATTGTACTGTTGACATGTTCAAGATAACTTGGTTTCTAGGGAGAAAGTGGGAGCTGTTCCATGGCCTATCTTTTTGCTCCTTGTAAAGTCTCGATAGTGACGGAAGTGAAGTGCTATAGTCACCTACTTTAAATGATGAATTTACCACCAAAAATTTGTAGTCTATTCAAATATTAAATCGCATTCTTTTTTTCAAATTGGAGCTCATTTGTGTCAATTTTAATGGTGATTGGTCCTGAAAGGCCTAAAGGTATGAAGCCTGATGATTAATTTGGATTTTTTTGTAACTAGGCCTCCTAAAGTTCAATCTAATGCAGCCGCTAGTATCTTGCCAAGATCTTTCAAGGTATGTGACATGCTATATGTGCCTTCAATGCTTTGTTTTTCAATTAGTTTGCTTCATTTTCTAATGCTTTTGCCTTATACTTTCTGAGTTTGCTTATGGTTATCTGGCTACCATAATCATGTTTATGTGTGCATATTACCCAATTATGCTTATATGAGCTGCTTTGATGTCATTCATTGCCCAGCCAATTGTTAAGACTGCACTCAGGGCTCCCAATGCTCAAAGAACTTCAAAATCCAAGTGTTCATCAGGTTTCAAGAAACCAGTATATGTTGCTGCTATCTCATCCGAGAAAGATTTATTGTGTTCTCATACAGAAAATAATGCAACAATAATTTCCAATGAAATCAATCGGAGGGATCTTCCTTCTAATGGCAACAGTGATGCTAGCACCAACATGCCAGATATCCTTTCCCGGAAGAAAACTACACGTAGGAGATCTTATACATCCTTATTGATGACAAGATCAAAGGTTTGGCCCCAGTAAAATCTACAGTAATGTCTTAACTACACTGTGAAGTTGAATGACTATTAAGAATATTTTGCAGCTATTAGAGGATTATGGTGGAGTCAAGGAAGAAGAAAAGCTACCAGGCATTGATAATGATGGTAATCCATTGGAAGTTGCTCAATACGTTGATGAGATTTATCAATATTATTGGATTACTGAGGTACTTGTTCATTAGGATCATCTTTCTTCCATTACTTATCTTTCTAGAAATGCTTTTAGCTTACTGTGGTCTGGGTGCTAGGCATATTGCACTGCAATTAAGATCCTTCTTGAACACTGAGAGAAGCCAGACCATGGGAATGCATCTCTCTTGATATTAACATAACATCCTATAATTATATTTGTAAGGGGCTTGATCTAATGATAAGTAGCTATAGGAGAGAGACTGATAACACGGATCAATTGTAAAATGGATTGACTCAGCTGAATAAACAGTAACATAGTAAACAAACAGTCATCAGTAATTATCCTTAATTTGTTTGTTCTCGATCAAAAAGAAAGTTAGAGAGTTGCTGATTAGATGATTTAAGGATAATATTTTGTTGTAGTGCCATATGGGCTTTTCTAAAACAGAGATTCATTCTTCATTAGAAACAGAACATCTGCTTTTAAAGTGAAAGTAAAAGAGTAGCAGAGATATGGTTTTTTAGTTGTAGTTGCCTACCTATTAATCAATCACTGTTGATCCATTTCTCATTTTCTGGTTTAGCTTTGCACCTCTGTTGTTGACATTTCTAAATCTATGTACATCAAACTCCAACGTTGTTGATATAAGTCTACTTATCTCAATGCCCAATTGTTTGGACCTGTTTTGGCAATGCTTGGGTAACTAGATAATTTTGCTTAAAATGAACTTTATATTCTGCAGGCACAGAATGCATCTCTGGAAAATTATATGTCAATGCAGACAGATATTACTCCTTGTATGAGGGGCATATTGGTCAACTGGCTGATTGAGGTACATTTTGTTTCACATGGTGTTAATGCACCTTTTTGTTCATTATAGTGTTTTACCCTGTGTAACTTATAAGATTTCCAGCTTGCTCATTTTAGATGCTCTGTCCTTCATAACTCTTATAACAGGTGCACCTCAGATTTGATTTAATGCAAGAAACACTTTATCTCATGGTCACCTTGTTAGATCGATTTCTCTCAGAGGTCCAAATAAAGAAGAATGATATGCAGTTGGTTGGTCTTACTACTCTTTTGCTGGCATCAAAATATGAGGATTTTTGGCATCCCAGGGTAAATATTAATGTCACTTTTGCATGGTATCATAATTGTTTTTCAAAGTTGAGTCCTTGCAAAAATCATGTTCTCATTTAATTTTATGCCCTTCATCCTTTACAGGTCAAAGATTTAATCAGTATATCTGCTGAGACTTACACTAGTGAACAAATGCTCAAAATGGTATGCACTTTCTTTTGATATGGAGTTTAAACTTCTGAGAAATGAACATGGTTTGTACATGAATTATTGTTTGCTTTAGTAAGGAGTAAACTTGGTATTTGGACTTGGAATCTATCTGGTTTGTGTATTTTTATTATTTTCAACCCTTATGCTAGAACGCACAATCATAACCTATGGTCATACTTCTAACCCAAAACCCACATGACTCAGATAGATTTAGCTATCATTCAAGCATCTTCAGTGACTTAAATTTTGCCCAACCTGTGTTTGCCTTTATTGTTCTTAACAATACAAAGTAACTTCAATTCGCAGGAGAAGCTTATCCTTAAAAAGTTGAAGTTTCGCCTAAATGCACCTACTCCCTATGTTTTCATGTTAAGGTTTATCAGGGCTGCTCAATCAGACACCAAGGTATGTCATAGCATTTAGAATGTCACTGCTGAATCAGCTATTTAATAAAACCTAAAATTCCCATTAAAAAATGGTGAAGAAAGAAAAGGAGGCAGCTTTTACACATATTGGATCAGTTATATTTGATATATAGGGAGCTTTTATTAGATTTGTATTTGATATTAGGTATTCTTTACTCTTCTAACTTGGACATACTGATTGTTTAAAAGTATGTTGACAATTTCTGTTACTTGTGATGGATATTGCTTTCAGCTTGAACATCTAGCGTTTTACCTCATTGAGCTGTGCTTAGTTGAATATGAAGCTTTGAAGTTCAAGGCGTCCTTGCTATGTGCATCAGCTATCTATGTTGCTCGGTGTACCCTGCAAATGGCTCCATCCTGGACCCCATTGCTTTGCAGATATGCACGCTATGACGTGTCAGAAATCAGGCACATATCTTTAAAGTCTTATTATCTTTTGTAGGTCTTTTTAGTCGTGGATGTTTAATTATGCTTGATTGTCAACAGGGAGTGTGCAGAAATGATTTTAAGATTCCAAAGAGCTGCCAGATCAGGACAGTTGAAGGTCACATATGAAAAATACATGAGTCATGATCTCAGTGGAGTTGCGGCAATCAAACCCTTGGATAAACTTCCTCCAACTTAATGATTTGAGTGTATTGTTCAGTTGTAAATATACATGTCATATATACAGGAAACAGTGTGAAGTCTCTACCAGATAAGACTTTATGTTCCATGGAATTGTGGTTGAAGCTTCTTACCACTTGTACCCCATATTTGTTCTTCATGCATGTATCTTCTGTTTGGTCATTGGCTCATGAGGTGTGTAACTGGAAGGCCTGTTTCCAGTTACTGTTGCTGTGTTGTAGGTTTAGAGTAAAGAGAAGTGTTTAGCTTAACAGGATTTATGCATGCTATAGCAATCAGGCGGTATAAATCGTGTAATTAACTTTTAACTGTGTTGAGGTATTAGCAAGCCCTTGTAGTTATCCTTAGTTTGTTCCTGTTTTTGAGAATGAGATTGCAAGAGTTATATGATAGATTGATAAGAAAATTGATTACAAACGAGAATGTAATTTTGAATGCCTTGATTCTAGCTTTTCTTTTATTTTTTTCTTTTTCTGAAAGCCTTGTTCTAGCTTTGATGATATTTATTTTTCATTTTATGCATAGTTTGGGGTTGTTTTTGTTTGTAGATGATATTTTTTTGGGTAAAATATCTTGATTTCTTTAAATTTTTATTGGAATTATACAGAGATTCATTTATTTTTAAAATGAACATTTCGAATATGCAGGTTCAGTTGTTAGTCGATTGTTGTTACTTTTGTCAATTTATCAATGTGGTAAGAGTAAAAAGATAATTTTACTCTTAATTAATTTTTATAATGACAATTATATAAATTTATTAATTTTTTTAAAAGAAAAACTCCCCATTGGGGAGCCTTCATCGGGCTCCCCTCCTTTGGGGAGCACCGTGGGAGCATCAGTTAGTGCTCCCCTCTACGGGGGAGCTCGGGAGGATCAATGGTTTTTATGTTTTTAAAAATATAACATTAATTTTTTAAATTAATAAAATAGAGTATTTTTATTTTTTTTATTATTTCTGTTAACAGTGTTTGTAATCTTAGAGCGGAGTATCTATTTCAAAAATTAATAATTCTATGTAAACTCGATTAAAATTTAGTAGAGTTAGGGTATTTTACCCTTTTCTTTAAATATTTATATGATTAAATTATGTAATTTTTTTAAATTATAATGTACATGATTTTATATCTATATAAATTGATCATTTTATAATTAGTATTGCATTTTAATTAAATAAAAAATAAGATTCCTTAAATAACTTGTTCCAAGCCAAACTATTTACTTTAAATGAATTGAGAAGAAAAATAAAATTAGTTAAACATTATGTATATAAAAGTATTATAAAAAAAAATTTCATCCAAGCGGGATTGCTGGTTTCCACGGAAGAAAGCTTTGTGAAAGGTCGAGAAGAGAAGGTGCAGTTGTTTTATATGTTATTTGATTCAATAGGAATGAATGAATGCTTCGAGGGGTTTGTTTATGGTCATGGAATGGTGTGGTATTAGGCGTAGACATCTCATCTTGTCTTGTAAATTAATATAAAAATGTATATTTTATTTAGAAATATATTGAGAATTTCAATTAAAAAATGATCTTTTTTTTATTTATGTATAATTCTATAATCTTCAATTCTATAAAAAAATATAACATTTTAAAATATTTTCTTTATTTTATATGTATAAATATTATTTATAAGTAATTTTAAATTATACAATACTATATTCGATACTAAAAAATAAGATTTCGATGCACGATATGTATTTTGATTGAATAATTATGGTTTAG